>NW_028261382.1:39086102-39233165 GCF_051295495.1 Thamnophis sirtalis | reverse complement strand
GGAAGGAAGGAGATGATGAAAAGAAGGAAGGAAGGAGATGATGAAAAGAAGAAGGAAGGAAGAAAGGAAGGAAGGAGGGAGATGATGAAAAGAAGGAAGGAAGGAAGGAAGGGGGAGGAGGAGGAAGAGGACCACCCATGATACTGCCTGCCTCTCTTCACCACCTGTGACCCCCCCCCCCTCCTGTCAGCCTCGCCCTTCTGACTCAGAGTCTCCTGCCAGTGTCCCAAAAAGGCCCTGGGGAAGCCGGGGAATGGATCCGTGAGTCAGCCGGGGTGGGGAATGGGGTGGGGGGTGGGGAAGGAGGCTGGCATTCCAGGCCGTCTCCCTCTCATGCCTGGTCCTGTGTAATTTGGCCCCACCTGGCTGGACTGGGTGTGTGTGTCTATGCGCAGGCGCCCAGCGGTGCCAGCCTCCCTCCTGGCCACCAGTTAAACATTAGCCGAGGAGCAGCCGCCGGTGGGGGGAGGCTTCCGCTTCCCACAACAGAACCACCAGGCCCCCTTTCCCCTCGGACTACAGCTCCCATCACTCCCCAGGAGAAAAAAATCAAACCCTCCATTTTTTTTTTTTAAAAGAGTGACAAGACAGGTGAGAAGATCTCAGGATCCCTCTTGATTTTTGGAGGCCCCAAAGGATTGCAGGCCACGCGGAAAGCCCCCCCCCTGCACGGGGGACAGGAAAGCACTCTGCACATGCTTGTAGTCCCTGCTATTTATTTGCCCCCATTCCAGAACTGACAGCAAGCAAGGGCTTCGCTCCTGGGGGGGGGTTGGGGGGGCTCAAGAGAGGGGAGATTCTTATCCTAGAGAGGGGAGGGCTCCTCCCCTCCCCCCTCCCCCCCCAGGCCATTCTCTTCCCTGCAACCTTTGCTCTCCTTCCCCTGAATGATAAAACCAGAATATTCAAGCTTCTCCTGAAGGGCAAGAGATTCAGGCCTGGAGGGAGGGAGCCAAGATGGAAAAGGAGCACCCTGACCCATGAATTTGGGACTGCCGATCCCATCAGCCTCGGCCAGCATAAATCGGTGCCCAAGGATCCCGGGAAAGTTGCCCCAAATGTTTGACGTTTGGGAGAGCCGGTGGGTCTGTTCTCCAAGTGGTGGAGATAAAAGCTTTCCTTGGCTGCAGCCTGTGTGTGTTTGTGGGTCTCTGTGTGCATTTGTGGGTTTGTGGGATCTCAGCCTGGGTGCTCCCCTGAAAACCGCAGCCCCACTGGGGGTTCCCCGGTTTCCCTCTGCTTGTGTTGCCGGAGTGAGCAGAAACTCAAGGGAGGCTCTTTGCAAAGCCCCCCCCCTCCCCCCGTCCTCTGTCTGGCGACCCCCGTCCCCCACCCCGCACGGCCCCACCTCCGCCCCCTGAACGGAAAGGCCTCCGGGGCTCTTTCGTCTCCCACGCAAACCCCGCAGAAACCGGGACGAACGCCTGATCGAAAGCGATTCCCGGCTGAGCGAGTCCCCCTTTGGACGGGGTTCTAGTCCTGGGCAGGGGGTGGGCTGGATGGCCTCGAGGGTCCCTTGGAGCCCACAGACAGCCGCGTGTGGGGGGGGGGGAAGGGGGAACCTTCGGCTCATCCTTGGATAAGAATTTAAGCAGAATAAAGAGACTTTTCTCTTCGCCAAACCGGCCAAGCAGGAAGCCAAGCGAGGCACCGGGAGGGCGATGCGGGGCCCCTCCGCCAAAGACCCCCCCCAGCCAGACGCGGGACTTGGGGAAGCCCGGATCGGCCGCGGGTCTCTCCTTCCCCTGGGGGGGGGGGGCTGGAGGGGGCGATCCGCCCAAGGGGAAGGAGGAGGAGGAGGGTCCCCGAAGCCCCCCGGCGGGCAGACTCACCATGGTGCCGGCTGGCTGCGCTCCTCGCCCGCCGCAGCTCCGGTTCCTCGCCGCGGCTCGGCAGGTGGAGGCCGGTGTGTGTGTGGGGGGGGGTGGACTTCAAGGGTCCAGCATCGCCCCCGCCGCGACCCTCTGCTCGGACGCCCCTGCCCGGCTGGGAGGGAGAAGGGAGGGAGCGGCTCCCCGGAGCAGCAGACCAAGCGCGCCGTCGGCGGGCTCTCCTGCCTTCCTTCCCCGCCGCGGCCGGACAGGCTCCGACAGGTAGGCGCTCCGGCTGGAGAGTTTCGGGCTGGGGCGGGCGCGGGCGGGAGGGGGGCTGGCGGGCGCCCCCTGGCGGACAGGGAAGCCACGCGCGGGAAGCCGCCGGCCCCAGCTACGCGCGCGCGCGCCCCCTGCTGGACCAGAGTGGAACGTTTTTTTTCCACCCAAAAAAGAAACCCCGACGTGAGACGATGGGGGGGTGGGGGGTGTCGGTTTACATCCAGACACGTGGATGGGCTTGAGTGGCCCTTCAGACAAACCCTCTGCACGCGCTCCTAAGGGCAACCTTGGCGCCATCTGACTTCCTTTGCCTCCCCCAAACCACCCTGTGGCCAGGTAGATCATAGGTGCTGAGGAAGGAAGGAAGATGAAGAAGAGAAGGAAGAAGGGAAGATGATGAAAAGAAAGAAGGAAGAAGGGAAGATGATGAAAAGAAAGAAGAGAAGGAAGAAGGGAAGATGATGAAAAGAAAGAAGAGAAGGAAGAAGGGAAGATGATGAAAAGAAAGAAGGAAGTTCTGGCTTCCTACATGGGGTCCAGCCTGCAGAGAAGCATCCGTGATCCAGCCCCCCCCCCCCGGGGCTTCATCCCCAATCCCACCCCACAGACTGTTTTCCAAATTGGCGACCTCGCTTCCCCCCCATGGGTCCCATTCTGGGAAGCGAAACCCACCCCTGCTCGGCCCCACAACCCCTTCCCCACTTCTGCAGGGCCAAAAGAGCCGGGGGGGGGGGAAATCCCACTCAGGAAGGAGGCTTGGGGGTCTCTCCCTTAAGGGAGAGGGGGGTGCCCAGCAGGACCTGCTCAGGGAGACCTTGGCTGGGCAGGGGGCACATCAAGGGGAGGGCTGGAGGGGCTTTTGCCACCTGGGGGGGGTGTTCCACCTGGGGAAGAAGGCAGCCACAGAATTTTCTGCAGCTCAAAGGAGGCATATAAATATAATCAAATCAAATCAAGTCAAATCCTTCTCTGAAGAGTGGGGGGGGGGTTTCCAAGGGCCAAAGTTTTAAAGACTTCTTATTCTTGCAAAAAAAGCCCCCCCCTTTTTTTCTTTAAAGGATTCCTGACCCCCTGCTGGGAATCGCTGCTTCTTCCCCTTTTTGTGTGTCAGTGTGGTGTTGTGTTTGTGTGTATGGGGGGGTTGGGGCACCCCAGAGGTAACAAACCCCAAAGGGCCCAGATAACGGGGGGAGCTGTCCCCCCTTCTCCTTTCTCCCAGCTGTTTCCCACTTTTAATGATCACCAAACAATCCGTCCATTCTTTTGTTTAGGGAAAAAAAGGTTGTTTTTTTTAGGCATCGGGAATGAGGAAGTGGGGGGGGGGCGATGCACACACACACACACAAACACACGACAACCCTGGTACAGTGTGAAAAAAAAGTTCATGTTGAGAAAGGGGAGGGAGATTTGGGGGGGGGGGGAGACAGGAAAACAGACACCCAGGTCCCATGGTTTTTCGGAACCCATCGCCCTGCAGAGAATTCCGAAGATTCCCACTCGGGGCTCCCTTCGGGGCCGCGGAGGACCAAATGAACAGTCACAGTTTCGGCGAATCAAAGGACCCACAAAAGGGAGTCGCCCCCCCCCCCCCGCTCTCTACACAGACACAGACACACACACACCCCATCGCAAAGGGACCCCTCCCTGCGAGAACGCCAGTCGTGCCTGAAATTCATTATTACAAGCGGCTTTTGCATTTACATTTCCCAGGAAGGGAGGGGCGCGTCCTGCACAGAGGCGGGGGGGGGAGGAGACCCTGTCCCACAATGGCAATTTGGGGGGGGATGCCTCTGCCTGTAAGGAGACATGGCTGCTGGAAGAGGAAGGGGCTCCTGCTCCATTCCTAGAGAGGAAGTTGGTTTGGCCAAGGGCAAGCTGGGGAATCTTGGGGTCTTAAGCCCCCACCCCACCCCCAAGGGGAAAGACTTGGAGCAGGCCCCTGTTAATGGGGGGGGGGACGGCTTCCCAGGGCATATTTGTGGACCCCTAAATTCTTGCAGCAGTCTGGTGGAGGGGGCTTGAACCTGTCACCCATCAGCTGCATTCCATGCTCCCCCCCCCAGGAATGGGGAGTGGGAGATATCCTGCCAATGCCCCCACCCCCAATTCAAGGGAGGCTGGAGTTGTGCTTCAAGCAGTGAAGAATCGGGGAAGAGCGATGCTTAGCACCCCATCTTTGCATTCAACTCTCCAGGAGGAAAATGGGCAGCAGGGGGGGGGACGGGGACACCACTTCATTAGCGTCACAAGGTACACACACATTCACACAAACACATACACACTCTCGTGCCCTGTGCGAGTCCGGAGGTGGGGGAATACTCCCCAACTGCACGGGAGAAATGGAGCCCTAAAGGGGGGGCTCCTTCCTCCCAACCCCATTCCATCTCCCCCCGCCCCCGCTGGACCCCCCCAAAATACAGGCGAGGGGCTGGAAAACAGGGGGACACAGAGGAGGAGGAGGAGTTGTAATACTGAAATAAAAAAGATCCGAGGAAGGGGCCGCCGGGGAGAGCGCGACTCTCGGTTCTGTCCCTCCTCCGGAGGCGAATCTTGACAAGGTCCTTGTGCATGATCCTTCACGTTTGGGGGGGGGAGACGCAATGCCCCCCCCCAATCCCCATTTACAATCCAAAGTCTCCCAGGGCCCCTCCTGCGGCTGCCTCCCTCTTTCTTGCAGAGGCCCAGCCCAGCGGCCTCCGTCCAGTCTGTCCCGGACCCTGGGCCGGGAGGAGGAGGAGGAAGGGGTGGGGAGACAGGAGAGCCGCCGGAAGGGAAGGTTTGGTTCCGGCCGTCACATGATGCCGTTGGTGAGGTACTGGAAGCCGTCGTAGAGCTTGGTGGTGAGCGAGCGCATGCTGCCGTCCACCAGCTGTTCGATCAGCACCTGCAGCTGCTCCTCCGTCATGTTCATGTGGAAGCGCTCCTTCAGGTTCCGGATGGTGCTGGAGCCGTGGAAGCAAGGAAGCTGGGAGCCTGCCGGAGGGAGGCAGCAAAGAGAAGTCAGGATGTCTCGGACAACTCGCCGAAGGACGAGAGTTACACTCGTAGATCAAATAAACGATGGAACGGAATCATTAAAGGATGCGGGAGAAAGGACAGAATGCAATGCGAACAGCAAAAAATTAAAATATTTTTAGATAATTAAACAGAATTGCAAGCCGTCCCAATTATCTCCCCATTCTCCAGCCCTGTTTGAATGAGGTGTTTTGGTAACACATCACCCTGCAACAGTTGGGTGGATGGAGCGTGTGAACTTCCCTTCCCAGTTATTGCAGCCTCTGGGTGTCTCCAGAGGGCACAAAGATTCCTTCCCACGGCCCCTCCCCCCCATAGTTCTCCACAGACTGGACTCTAGCGAAGAAGAAGTACAGGCTCCCCCCTCCCCCGAGGATCCCAGCCCACCTTGCTGCATGATCTCCACGATCTGCACCACCTTGTCCATGTGTTTGCGAGCGGCGATCAGGCCCTGAAGCATCAACATCTTGAAGTAGTTGAACATGTCTCCCCCAATGCCGCCCATCACCTGCGGGGAAGGAGAGAGGGGCACATTGCAAGGCAGGAAGGGGTCTCCCTTCCCCAAAGAATTCTCAAGGCTTTCAGAGAAAGGCTCGCCTCTGTTACAGGTAGCTCTCGGCTCCAAAATTTCTGTTCTTAACTGAGACATTTAAGTGAATTTCCCTCCATTTTACAACCTTTCTTGCCACAGCTGTTAAGTGAATCACTGCGTCAGTTAAGTGAGGAAGGCGGTTATTAAGCGAATCAGGCTTTCCCGAGGATTTGAGAAGGCCACAAGGATCGTAAGTGTGACAGGTGGTCATAGCTCACTTTTTTCAGTGCCGTTGCAAGTTCAGTCACTAAACGGACTGTTGCAAGTCAAGGACGATCCGAACAGGTAGTCCTCACTTTACGGATGTAACGGAGCCTACCCCTTACGGTCGTAGAGCAGGACATCATGTGCCCGCCCGTAATTCCACGGAATTGCCTCCCCAGAGGGTTTTCCGGCCCTTCCCTCCGAGCGGAGCAAACTTACATCCACAAACTCGGCGGTCAGTTTGAAGGCCGAGGTTTCGAAACCCAGATTACGGGGGGAGCTGGAGAGGATGAAGCCGAAGTCGATGTGGATGATGTGGCCGTGCGCGTCCAGCAGGATGTTGCCGTTGTGCCTTGGGGGGGGGGGGAATGGTCAGGCATTTGGGTTTTTGCAAAAGAAGTCCCAACTCTCCCCTCGTGCCAGTGTTCTAATTCCTTTGAATTAAACGTATCTCGGGCAGGAGATTTTCAAGGGCCCTCCAGCCTCACCTGTCCTTCACCTGCAGCAGGTAGCAGACCAAGCAGTAGCCGGCGCAGCTCTGGACGAAGTTGCGCTGGGCGGTGAGGAAGCCCTCGGAGGTGAACTGGCCGTGCTCCTGCAGGAAGAAGTCCAGCAGGGAGAGCTGGGACTGCTTCTTCACCTGGTGGATGGAGACGGCGTTGACCACCGGCTCGATCATGCCGCTGTCGGCGGAGATGACCAGGGATTTTGTAAGGCTTGATCCACAGCGGGACTCTCTCCTGCTCCCAGATGGCCTGCAAGGGAAGACCGGAGGGAGGGCTGGACGGACCTGGAGGCTGCGGTCAAGCACCAAGGGGGGGAGCGGGATTTCCTCCCCCGCCTAGTCTTCATTCCGAAAGCAGCGGGAGGAGATTCGAAGCCCCCTGACCCATCACATCTGGGGTGGAAGCAAGACCCCCAGATATATCTCGTCTTGGCTTGCTTGCTTCCTTCTTCCCTCTTTCCTTTCTTTTTCCCTCCCTCCATCCCTCCCTCCCTTCCCCTCTTTCATTCCCTCCCTCCCTCCCTTCCCCTCTTTCACTCCCTCCCTCCCTTCCTTACCTGCAGCTGCTTGAGCACTTGGAAGGCTAGCAGCTCCTGACGGAGGTCGTCCCCGCACTTGACAATCATGGACAGGAGCCGCCAGTTGGGCAGGTGGCCGTAAGGGGAGCCCTCTCGGATCCGCCTGGGGAGAGCAGGGAAAGGCTGAGCCCCCGCTGGTCTCCGCTTGGGCGAGTGGTGGCCCTCCTCCAGGGTTAAGGTTAGGGTTCCGCCCCCCCCCCGTCCGACCAGCCTAGGAGGCCAACAGACACGGCAGCTGCCTTCACTAGCAGAGGAAGGAGGGTGTGGCCAGCCTCTCCTTTTTCTTCTGCCGACTCCTCTTTTTAATCCTGGAAAGTCTTGCTTAAAGCAGCATTTTTCAACCTTGGCAACTTGAAGATGGGTGGACTTCAACCCCCAGAAATCTGCTCTGCCTGGGGGACACTGGGAGTTGAAGCCCACCCACCTTAAGGAAGGTTTAAGGAACCCAGGAAGGGCTTCGTGGCTCAGAGGCCACAGAGAGGGCCGCAGCTGGCCATGCCCGCACCGCCCTCACCTCACTTTCTCCTGCCAGGGCTCCTTCAGGGCGACGGCCGAGGGGTCTTCGGGGTCCCTCTTGAACAGAGAGGGCCGCAGCTGGCCATGCCCGCCCCGCCCTCACCTCACTTTCTCCTGCCAGGGCTCCTTCAGGGCGACGGCCGAGGGGTCTTCGGGGTCCCTCTTGAAGGAGGTGGGCGTGTGGGCCAGCTGCTCAGAGAGACGCCGCCTGCGGAAAGGAGCACAGGTCAGCTCTGCTCCTGCCAGGGAGGAGGGCTGAATGGCCGGCTTTCTCAGCTTTTGGGCTGGCCCTGGAGAACTTCCCCGAGGATGGGCTCCAGACAGCACGAGTCCAGACACTCGGACAGGTAAACCTCTGGTCCCAGTGACTGATCCAGGTTCAATCTTGTTTTATCCGTCTTTTTCCCCCTAGCCCTGGGATCCAAGACAGGATCATCCCAGGGGTGATCTCCCTCTCTTATTTCAACCAATGGACTCCGTCAGCCTCATTCCTGCCCGCAATAGGCCACCCTACTAGGGCGGCTGGATCCTGTTCTCTTCACCTGATGTCTCCTGCAGCAATGAAAACCGGTTCTTTGCTCTCCTGGCTGGTGATGCTGTCCACCGAGAATTGCGAGATGTTGTCACAGCTACTGGTGTGTAACTCGGGCAGCTGGAGGGCAGAGGAGGCAGGGCCTGAGTGCCTGAGGGGGACGGTCCGGGATAGGAGCCAAGTGCCGGCCCTCCAACCGACTCTCCTCCTTCGAGCCGCCTCTCCGTCCTGGCCCCCCCTCCCTCCATCCGTGGCTCCTCCGCGCCCCGGCCACTCACCTCCACCTGCAGCTCCCCGATGTCATCCACAGACCAGGCCTCGTCGTCGTTGTCGTAGTTGGGCACGGTGGTGAAGCTGCTGGCGCGCTGCTCGTAGGTGATGCCGCACTCGGGCAGGTTCTCCACCGAGCGGGTGCTGCGGATCCGGTTCTCGGGGATCCGGGCTGGGACGTTCGTGGTGTCAAAGTTTTCGCACTCAAGTACTTCCACGTAGATCAAGTAGGGAGCCTGCGTGCGGGGAAGCCAGATTCATTTAATTAACAACTGCATGATCCCCTTAACGGCTGCAGTGGTTTATTTACGGTGGCAAACTCGGCTCCCGAATTGGGCCAATTTACCAACCGCCCCACTCAGCCAGAAAAACTCCCCCCGCTGTGGTCATAAGTCAAGTCCTGCGAAGTCCACGGAGCCTCTGAGGACACACACACCCTCCGGCCACTGTCCCCTTCCACCCCCGGCCCCGCCTCACCTTGTCCTTGGAGTTCAGGACCACCGCCTGGGTGTGGGGCACTCGTACCACGTGGTGGTCGAAGCCGGCGGTGGGCAGCCAGACCCGGGCGGGCAGCTTGTGGTTGAGCAGGGAGAGCTCGGAGATGAGCCTCTGCGTCTTCTGCTCCTTGGTGGGCAGAGTGGTCAGCCGCTTCCCGATGGCCATCAGCGACTTGATGAACTCCCGCTCGGGGGCCAGGCGGACGGGCTGTGTGGGGGGGATTGGAGGGGGGGGAGAAAAGAGAGGAGGTGAAGCCCAACCCCTGCCGAGAGATCCCAGGGCTGTCAAGACCCTTTTTAGCTGGGGGGGGTGTTCCTTATTTTGCAGAGGGAGGAGGGGGGGATGCTCTGGCGATCCCCTCCCTCGAATCGTTCCGGATGCGCTGTGAGGGGGCCGACCAGCTCTGGCTGTGAGGAGAAGCACCCCCTTCACCTTTGCAATGACCTCTGAACTGAGCCCCTTACTGGGGAGGGGGGACTTGTAGAGCAACCATCTTCAGGAGGAGGAAGAACAGAAGGGGCATCGGACGTCCCCTTCACCCTGGCTGACCCTTGCCCTCCGGACGTCCTTGGCTCTCAACGCGCCTCTGCCGGATGGGAAGAGGGAGGCTCCAGCCCACCAGCCCTGCGCCCCGAGGGGAGGATTCGCACCCTCCACTCGCGCCCTTTCCCGGCGAGCCCCTCCGTTTTCCCTCCCACCAAGACGTGGGGCGAAAACCGCCCCTTATCAGCCTCCCTCCTTGAACAAGCGAACCACTGAAGCCACGCCTGTGTGCAGCCCCCCCACCCCCCAGCCCCAAAAGGGAGGGGCCCTCCCTTGGTCTCGAAGCCAACTGGGGGCCCCCAAGAGCAGAAGACCCTCGCTTTGCCCCCCCCCCAGAAAGGGGAGGGGAGGGTTTTGCTTCAGGCTTTTGGCCAGGTGGGGGCAGCACTGGGCGTGGGAAAGGCCATTCGGTGGCCAGGAGGGCAGCCACGAGCACCTGGCCAAGTCCCAGGGGCCACCTGGGGCATCTCTGATGGGAGTTGGTGGGCTGCTCTGATGGGCAAGGATGAGGCTAAATGAGCCCCCCTCCCCGAAGGTGGGGAGTGATGAAACTAGGGGACCAAGGACAGCTGTTCATCAGCCCCCCCCCACTGCCAAAAAACAGGGGCAGCTCTCCAACCCCCCCCCCTATAAAACCTCCCACTTCCCTCCAAGGAGTTTTATTCACATTTATTTAGATGAGCATCAACCCTGGAAAGGAGGAGAACGAACGAATTTTACGCAGCAGATTGAAAGGGGAGGGGGGGGTTGAAACCACTTGCCAAGCCCCCACTGAATTTTCTCCCCCCCCCCTTTACCAGGTCTCTCCCTGATGGAGAGTGGGGGGGGGGGAAGTATAGAAGTTTGCAGAAAGGAGGGGAAAAAATCAAAATTTGATTGGCGCAGCAAAATTTCAGCAGAAAGAAGAAGGAGGGGAAATAATAATAATAATAATATATATATATATATAGCAATTCTGAATTTGAGGCAGCAAAGGAAGAGCCGAACATTCGCACCAGACCCCCAGGACATGCTAAATCAAAAAACCAGTCTCGGGTGCCCCCAAAACAGCATTTCCTCTTTTTTTTTTTTTTTCAGATGAAGTTATGGGGGTGGGGAGGGGGGGGGTCTCTGGCCAGTCGTGGGAACGGCCCAAACTTTTAGAACTTTGCAAGAGAAGGAAGATGGCGTGGGGGGGGTGGGGAAGGGATTACGGGGGACTCTGCGACGGTTGAAAGTCTGAAGTTGAAATGTGAAGTGATTGGGGGGGGTTCCCTCCACCCTTAAAATCCTTAAAGGGGGAGGGGGGCTGTGGTAGAAGCAGGAGAGGCATTTTTGGGGAGGAAGCAGGGGCTGTGTTTTGGCCATGCAGAATTAAGATCCTGGCATGCACGTGACGGTGGTGTGGGGTTTTTTGGGGGGTGGGGGTGCTGGAAGATGAGAGAGGCACCGCCCACAATGCCCCCCCCCAGTGCAGGATCTCACTTGCAAAGGGGGAGGAGGAGGAGGAGGGGAGACCTTGTGATGCCAAGGCTGATCACGAGAGAGAGGAAATGCTGCTGGGGGAGGGGAAAGGGGGGGGGGCTGAGGGGTCACAAAGGTGGAGGGGGAGACAGGAAAGAGGCAGGCAGCCGGGTTGAGTGGGGAGGGGGGGGAAGAAGTAGGGCGGGGTGGGGGGCCACTTACGGAACAAAACGTTCTATCGAGACTTTCTGAGCTCGATGAGAGTTCCTGGGAAATGAACGAGAGGGGGGGGTGAGGGGGGGGGGAGGAAGGGATGGATTTCCAGGGGGGGAGGGAGGAAAGTTGAGGAGAGAAAAGGCGAGAGTTTTAAAAAAAATCAGCTCTTCGTACACGCCCCCCTCCTCTTCCTGCCCCCCCCACCCCCACCCCAACTGCATCCGACAGAAGAAACGGGGGGTCGCTCCTTTGGGGCTCTGACGGGGAAGGGCAGCCTTAAAAAGCTAGACTGCTCCTGGAGAGGGAAGCTCCACCAGCTCCGATGGAGGGGGGCCAGGTCCCGGGTGAGGTCAGGGGCCCTTCTGCCATCGTCACGGGGGAGAAGCCCGGGGGCTTGGGAGCCATGGGGCGGATGGAGGGGGGGGGCAAAGGGGTCCCTGCTGCAAGAGGGAGATGCCAGGAGGAGGGGGGAGGAGGGCCTGTGTGTGTGTGTGTGTGTGTGTCTTGGCTGGTCTTAAAAGAAAGTAAGCTTTGGATGGGGGACCACCAGGAGATCCAGAATGGAAATAAGAGCATCGAGTGGCCTTTGGGAAGCAGCATCCAAGCCAAGCCCCCCACCCTTGAAAAAGTCCCAAGGAGGAAAGTCACAGGCTGGTCTCTGTGATCTGCCCCTGCTCCCCACCCCCAGTTTCTGCAAGAACCCCCCCCCCACTCCCCCCCACTCCCAGGAGCTGTGGGGGCCTTGTGGAAACCAGTTGCAACACTTCCTCCAACGTGGCCCGTTTTCAGTTGAGCCACAACTTGACAGGTGATGGAAGAGAGGAACTAAAAACAGCCCTCTGGACTCTGCCCCACCTTGGCTCCTCTGGGGGGGGGAGCTCCCCAGGCTGCCCTCTTGGAGGAGGTTGGGGGCTTCCCCTCTTGTGACACAGACCTGACGTCCCCCCCCCCCAACGCAGAGGAGTCGGATTCCAGCAAACTGATCAAAATGAAGAACACAGGAAGGAAGGAAGGAAGGAAGGAAGGAAGGAAGGAAGGAAGGAAGGAAGGAAGGAAGGAAGGAAGGAAGGAAGGAATTAATTGAGGGAGGGAGGGAGATGGGGAGGAGATGGGGAAGAAGGAAGAAAAAGATGAGAGAAGGAATGAAGATTTGAAGAGGAAGGAGGGAAGGAAGGAAAGAAGGAAGGAAGGGATGGAGATGGGGAGGAAAATGCGGAGGGAGGAAGGAAGAAAAAGATGAGAGAAGGAAGGAAGGAAGGAAGAAAGATAGAAAAAAAAAATCTATGTTTCCAAAACTCTTATTTTCCCCGTTTTTCACTATTCGCATCTTCTCCTCCTAGGACCAAATTTCAGAGAAACCACCTGAGCCTCCAGGGCGCCTTCGCTCTGCCAGCTGGTAGATGGGCAGGATTCCAAAACCCATCATCCTGAGCTGACTCAGCCCCATGCCGAGGCTGCCCTCCTGGGCTGACCTCTCACCCATCCGTCCCCCCCAGGGCAGACGCTGCCGCTGCCCTCCAAGCAAACAGGAAGTGGCTCCTGGGGTGGGGCCGCCCCCCCTCCCGCCCCACAGCCTCCCTCTGACTCACAGGTTTTCGGCTGCCAAAGGTTACCTGTGTGGGTGTGGACGGGGGGGGAGGGGGAGAGGTTGGGCCCGTTTCCTCCCAAGGGGGGAGGGGGAAGGAGCTTGCCTTCGATCAGGGGGGGGGGCCCTCCAGGGGCTTGGCGTTAGAGTGGGGGGGCTGGGGGGTGCCCCCTCCAAAGGGGTTGAAGGGGCCAACACAACCTCGGATCAGATTTTGAGGCATCGTTCAAACGAAACATGTGGCTGGTTATCAGAAGGGGAGAAAGAGAAAGAAAGGAAGAAAGAAAGAAAGAAAGGAAGGAAGGAAGGAAGGAAGGAAGGAAGGAAGGAAGAAAGAAAGAAAGAAAGAAAGAAAGAAAGAAAGAAAGAAAGAGTAAGAGAGAGAGAGAGAATGAGAAAGAGAAAAAGAATGGAAAAAGAGAAAGAGAAAGAAAAAGAGAAAAAGAAAAAGAGAGAAAGAGAAAGAAAGAGAAAGATTAAGAGAGAGAAAGAGAGAATGAAAAAGAGAAAAAGAGAGAGAATGAAAAAGAGAAAAAGAGAGAAAGAGAGAGAGAAAGAAAGAAAAAAGAAAGATTAAGAGAGAGAGAGAGAGAAGGAGAAAGAGAAAAAGAGAGAGAATGAAAGAGAAAGAAAAAGAAAAAGAGAGAAAGAGAGAGAGAAAGATCACTGTTTTATAGGAGGTATTTCCACTCTTTCCAATCGTTTTTAACCCTTTCCTTCCTTGGCTAGGAGTCCGGGGGGGGGGGTGGCCTTTGGGGTCCCCGGGGGGAGACTCTGGGCCGGCCTTTGAAGTGGCCGGAGAGCAGCAGGCGGCCAGGAGGGGCTGCCAAGACCGCCTGGCCTGAATGGAGCTGGGTGTCCATCAGCCGTTCCCAGTCCCAGCCGCCTCCTGGCGTCCGGCTGGCTCTCTATCGGCCCATTGTGCTCGGCCCAACAATGAACTGGCCGGCAGTTCAACAGGGGAGGGCGCGGCTGGGGGGGGGGGTTGCAAGGAGGGAGGGGGCAGGGAGAGTCAGCTGAAGCCTTGGCCTGCGCATCAGGAGACGGAGCCCGTCCAGCCTCCGGTTTTGCAGGGGGAAGGAAGTGGGGTCCCGGGGGGGGGGGGGTGTCCCCACTTGGCCAGCCCTGACCGCTGGCGGCTCAGCCTGGCCTCCCTTAGGGGCTGTTGTGCGGAAGAGGCGGGAGGGGAGGGCTGGGGGTCAGGAGGAGAGAAACGAAGCTTGTTAAAAAAAATGGTCTCCAAAAACCAGCTAGAAGATGATGAAGGAGTTGGTGGGGGTCCTGGAGGTCACCTAGCCCACCCCCACTGCTCCAGCAGGAGCTCGCAGACCGTCTCAGGCCAAAGGCTGCCCGACCTCCTCCTCCTTCCTCCCCCCCCAGCAGCAGCCTCACAAGCTCCCCTCTGCAGAGACCTTCATCCCTGGCCTGAATTATCCACCTGAAGTGGCCCCCGGGGGCTGTTTCTCCGGCTCTCACGGGGGACCCAGACAGCAAGCCAGCTCCTCGGTTTCACGGAGGGCCCCCGAGGCCAGGGGGATGCTCCAGCCCCCCCGGAAACCCCCCCCCCCCGGCTGGCTTTTGGGGCACCGGCACTGCCCAGCTGGCAAATCTTGGTTATTTTAATTTCTGTGTTCAGTTTTTAGACTGTCCAGAAACTTCCCCTGGAAGGTGACGCCGCTTCCGGCTGGGAACCCACAAAAAAACAAGCGGGGGGGGGGGTTACCTTCCAGACTGTGACAGCAACAAGAAAACACAACACAGCGTTCAACGGAATGGGAGCTGTGGACAAGTCAAGACAAGATGGACCCACAACTTCCTTTCTGACAGGCCCCTCCTTGAAGCTGATTTTTCGGAGTATAAGATGCACCTATTCCCCCCCCCCCCACTAAAAGAGGGTGGAAATTTGGGTGCATCTGATACACCCACCCACCGTCCCCCCCCCCCTTTGGCCTCTGCCTCCCGGCAATTTGCCTCCGTGCAGCCAACGGGGAAAATGGGGTTTTCGGAGGCTACAATCGGCTACAGCAATCCGGGCAGCCTGAAACAGCTGATGATCAGGAAGGTTAAACTGAAAGTGAAACTTGCTGTTTGCTGCAAGGAGGCAAATTGCTGGGAGGCAGATTTTCCCCCTTGCTTTCCTCCCACAAAAGCTAGGCGAGTCTTATACTTCGGAGCATCTTATACTCCGAAAAATACTAGGTAACTCTCCGTCTTCGGGACGAACCGGTCGGTTATCAGCGCGGGAAAGACAAGATAACAGGGGGCTCCGCATGCATTAGGGGACACCTGGGCAGGTGACACACAGCCACCGTGACCGATCCGCCCCCCACAAATCCCCATCCGCCTCCTGAAGAGGAGGGAGAGCTCCCCCCTCCACCCGCGAAGAAGGAAGCCCAGCGGGGGTCCCGGGCGGGCGTTTACCTCCTCCTCGTTCTCCACCTTGGGGTTGCTGGCGGTGCGCTTCAGGTTGCTGCCCAGGCTGACGCTGACGGTGGCGTCCGACTTGGAGCGCTGGTGAGTCCGCTTGGTGGGGGAGAGCCCGGCCTCGGGGGCCGGCCCCAGCGGGGGAAGCTCCCTCTTCCGGGCGGCCGGCTTGAGCTCGTCGGAGAGGATGAGCTTGCGCAGCTTGGTGCCGCGCGAGTGGCGCTGGGTGGAGATGTGCATGTCGGAGGAGTAGGCGCCCAGCAGCAGGGCGCACTGCAGGGAGAAGTTGATGCTCTGCCGGCAGCGGTGCACGATGTAGGGCTTGATGGCGTCGCCCACGTCCTCGTCCATGTGGATGTACATGTTGAGCAGCTGCGGCAGGTAGAAGCCGACCTCCTCGTGGCGGAAGTAGAAGAGCCGGTTGCCGATGTAGGCCTGCACGCCGGGCTCCTTGGAGTTGTAGAGGTAGGAGATGGCCATGGAGATGTCGAAGAGCTTGGACTCGAACAGCCGCAGCAGCCACGACTGCTTGGCCGAGTTGTTCTTCTGGCGCAGCCGGACGCCCTTGACGGAGTTGGGGGGCTGCTCGTCCTCCTCCCAGATCTTCTCGGCGGGGTCGTCCAGGCACTTGATCTCGCAGCAGTCGCCGTTGAGCCCCGGCCAGCGGCCCCCGGCCTTCCTGTCCTTGGCCCGGATGGAGCCGTCCGGCGAGACGCAGTGCATCAGCTTGACCTTCTCCAGGACCTCCTGGCAGGCCTTCTGGGCCACCTCGGGGTCGATCACGGCCAGCTCGCCCACCCCTTCCGTGATGACCCCCAGGGCCGGCCCACCGCTGTCTCCCGGGGGCGCCACGGGGGCCGAGGTCTCCGCTGGGGTCTCCTCTCCCGGAGGGGGGTCTTCTGCGGTGGAGTGACTCATGTCCACTGGTGGGCCTGTCCTCTTTCACAGCTGGAAAAACAGGAGAAGGGGTGGCCTCTGTTTTAGGGGGCTTCGAAGAAAGACCCAAACCCACTTTTGCCACCCAGAGCCCGGAGGGATTTCCCAGGACCACCGGACATCATTTTCCAATTAGAAAGAAATAGAAATGGGGAGAAGGAACAGCAGAGGCCTCTAGAAGAACCTAAGGCTCCCTCTTAGTGACCAGGCTGAAGGTCTCGGCCACTTTAAGACTGGTGGGCTTCCACGCAAGACCCCCTGCCTGAGGAATTCTGGGAGTTGAAGTGTTGAAAGGTTGGAGACAAAGCAAATTCACATTCGCTCGGAAAAATACACAGGAAGCCAAATCTGCACCTTGGCTGGGGATGGACTCAACTCGGCCAGGTCTGAAGGGGGCCTGAGAGCACCAGAGGGCAGGACTCTGGACCAGAGCTGAAGGGGGGGGTGTCTTCTAGAGCCCCCTCCCCAAAAAAGAGTCAGCAGTTTGATCCCACTTGCAACCTCCTGTCGTGACATCCTGGAGATGCCACTTACGGCTTTCTGCGCGTGGCTGTGGTCACTCATCCCCTCCGGAGGATCCTGAAAAGGTCCCAAGGGCAGGAACCCCCCCCCATCGTATCTCTCTCCCTCTCTCTCTCCCTCTCTGTCTCTGTCTCTCTCTCTCCCTCTCTCTCTCTCTCCCTCTCTTTCTGTCTGTCTCTCTCTCTCTCTCACACACACAGAGTTCCTTTTCCCCCCAACTGGCTCAAAATTAGAAACCAGAAAACTGTTGGAGTGGTGAAGGAAGGAAGGAAGGAAGGAAGGAAGGAAGGAAGGAAAGAAGGAAGGAAGGAAGGAAGGAAGGAAGGAGGAAATGGGAGGGAGGGAGGAAAAAAGAAAGAAAAAAGAAAGAAAAGCAATTAGAACCAACAGAATTTGGCAGGAGTTTACAAGAAGAGAAAGGATTCTCCAAGGTCCGCAAAGTGGGAGGAGGAAGAGGAGGAGGAGGAGGGCCGAAGAAGGCCTCCACTGCCTGGGGCTCTGCCCAAAACAGGGATCCTGGCCCAAGGGGGCTCCTCTCCGGGACCCTCCAAGGGGAGGTGACCTCTGTGTTCGAGAGACGGGGCACAGCTGCCCCCCCAAGGGAGCAAACCTCACCAGTTAAAATAGATGCTCTATTTAAAGTGATTAAAACTTCATCCTCTTAAGAGCATCCGAGGAGCCGGAGCTGAACCTCTGCCAAGACCCCAAACTGGGCCAAGCCCGAGGGGGATCCCCCCCCCCGTCCCACGAGGGACAGGGGACCCACGGAAGGACCAGCCCCGACCTGGCTTAGCCCCTCCGAGACCCTCGCCTGGCACGGCTCCCCTCCCAAGATTAAAGCCCCACAGGCCGCCTCTAATCCGTCTCTCTCCTGAAAGGATCCCCCCCCCTCCTCCTCCTCCTGCCAAGCCCCAGAGGCCGGCTGGCGGATCACAAGGCCGGCCGGGAATTGGAGGCCTCCCCGCTAATCGGAGGGCAAAGTTGAGTCCACGGCAAATTCCGGGCTTATCATCCGGATCCTTTCTACGCAGGCAAGTAGCGCTTCTCCCTAGCAATTCTGCCTCCAGACGGACACAGAAAGAGAGAGAGAGAGAGAGAGAGAGAAAGGAAGGAAGGAAGGAAGGAAGGAAGGAGAGAGAGAAAGAAAGGAAGGAAGGAAGAGAGAGAGAGAGAAAAAGAGAAAGAGAAAGAAGGAAAGAAAGAAAGGAAAAGGAGGAAAGAGAGAGAAAGAAAGAAAGAAAGAAAGAGAAAGAGAAAGGAAGGAAGGAGGGAAGAAAGAAAAAGAAAGAAAAAGGAAGGAAAGAGGGAAGAAAGGAAGAAAGAGAAAGAAAGAAAGAACGAGAGAGAAAGAAAGAGAAAGAACAAAAGAACAAAAGAAAAAGAAAGAAAGAAAGGAGGAAAGAAAGAAAGAGAAAGAGAAAGGAAGGAAGGAAGAAAGAGAAAGGAAGGAGGGAAGAAAGAAAGGGAGAAAGAGAAAGAAAGAGAAAGAAAGAAGGAAAGAAAGAAAGAAAGAAAGAAGAAAGAAAGAGAGAGAGAGATGGGGGATTTTTTTAACCAAGAGGAAAATCTATTTAATCCACTGGGGGATTTTTTTGTTGTTGCCAGTTTCCAAAGCTGCCATCCGCCCCCCACCACGACCGATCCACCGATTGCAGCCCTTCCTAACATCATTGGGTCCAAAACACAGGCTCTTCTTTGCCGAAGGGTGTGTGTGTGTCTCTTAGGGCCGAGGTGCAAGTCAGCCTCCCCAACCACCCTCCACCCAGGTGCCCTCCCTCAAATGGAGTACAGGAACCAAGAAACCGGAGCTCGGCAGCTGCCGGAATCTGCATCTGGGGGGGGGGGGTGTTGATGGGCTGAGCTCAGCCCCGCACAGATGCCCACCAGCAAACACTCTCCGCCTCTCCACCTGGCTTACAGGTAGCGTGCCCTCGAACGCAGAGGCTCCCCTCCAGCCAAAGTTTAAAATTCCATGCGCCTCCGGTCTTTTCCCCCCTTTCTTAACTCGGGAGTGTTTCGGGAGCTCCTCTCCCCCCCAAGTTCATCACACAGGGACGGCCATCGGCCCACGCAGGCAGGCGCCCCCCACCCCCCCCCCTCGCTCAGACATCTGCAGGCATCTGTTTCCCATTACGGGGCCTGCCTTTCTCCCCTGCTCGGCGCTTGGCGGATTTCACCAACGCCCTTCGCCTGCCCCCCCCCCAAAAATAAGACCAAAAGTACGGCCATCATCAAGAGTCGCGCGCACCGTGCGCCAAGCGTCCCTCGCTCCGTGTCGAACCCCCCATTTCAAGAGCCGGTTTGGGGAATTGGGGGTGGGAGGGTCGAGAGGGGATCGGGGCTGTCAGCCCAGACGAACAGAACAAGACACTTTCTCTTTGGGAGAAGAAACCAGAGGCGTCTTTCCGCAGTGCTCAAGAGGGACTAGGAAGTTGCTCAGTCCTACAACCGTCCTCCTCAAGCTGCATCCTTCTTCTTCTTCCACCCTCTGACTTCCCCCCGTGCATCCATCTCAAGTTTCTAGCCCTCTCTCTTCTGGTTCCCTACTCCGCCTTTTCCTCCCGAGTTAGCCACTCAAAAGAGAAGGGGGCCACTCCCAAAGAAGGCCCCGCGCCCAGCCAACCACGCAGGGCAGAAGACGGTGCTCCCCTCCGGGGGAACAGCTTGGGCCCCCACTTCAACAAGAGGAACTGCCGCCTTCCATAACCCCCACCCCACCCCAGCTGGGCAATATGGGTCCACCGCACGGGAGATGCACCCTGGCACCCATGGAAGGAAGGAGCCACGGATGTTCACGGCTCACCTTGGGAGCAGGACTTGAACCCTCAGCCGCTCCAGGAAGGAGAGGGGGGGGGGAAGCGGCCTCCTCTTTCCCAGGCGGAAGAAAGGCAAGTCCAGGCAGCCGTGTGGCTGAGTCACACGGTTCTCCCGGGGCCCCTGCCAGCCCGTGAGTCACCCACAGACACGCGTGTGGGGAAACCACTTGGTGGGGTGGGTGGAGGGGGTCATTCCCCTCGTGGCCCCCACCTGTCGGGAACAGCGGCACTGACTCAGCACAGGTGGAGGGCAACTGGGCTGGTTGTGCGAACTCACCCTCTGCGGCTCACAAGCCACCATTCATAGCCACAAACTGGCTTGCTGGAAAACATATGAGGACGATGCCCGATCGGGGCCGAAGTGGAAATCCCTGCTGGCTGCCCCTCGGGGAGGCCCAAGAGGAGGCCGTCCACTTTAAACTCAACTAAGGATTTTAGGGGGGGGGCTTTTCTGAAGGGACAGGGGGGAGAGAGACGTTAAAGCCGCCACTTGCCTGTTTCATTTCTATCTTCTCGGCCCCTCGGCCCGGTTCGGACGCGCCTCCGCGGCACCGGTGGAGTCGGCCATCTTCAGAGGGGGGTGGGGGGACACTCGCCAAGGGATTCGGCCGGAGGATGACTCTTCACAGCTGCTGGGGAGAGGGGAGAAAAAGGAGAGAGGAAAAAAGAGGGGGTCTCGGGGGTCGCTCAGCTGCTTGGAAGTCAGCCTCAGCCCCTCCCCTCCCTCCCCTCCCCTCCCCTCTGACTTCTGGCAGGCGCCCTGTAACTGGAGATCCCTCCTGGAAAGCAGAAATCCTGGAAGGACATTTGGCGCACGCAGCTTGCAAAGAGACCCCCCCCCCCCTGTTTTTTTTCCTAGGACTGAGGGGATGCTTCCCTTCCAGCTTCCAGAGCTAAATCCAAGCCAGGCTTCCAGGTGATGAAGAACCGGGGTGGGTGGGGGGACGTCCCCAGCGGGCGGAGGTAGCAAGCCAGGGATCCCTTTGGGGATCACCTGGCCAAGCACCCCCGCACACACACACACAGACACACACACACCTGTCTGGGCAGCTGTCATCACCCTCCGAGAAGCCAATTTGCATCTTTATAAAAGCGGGGAGTGTAATTAAGGCTGCGTTAAAACACACTCCCCAAACTTGCTTTGCGGCGAAAAAAACTCCAGACGTGTCTCCCAGGACGTCCCGGCGTTAATGGAGGAGATTGGCAGAGAGGAGGAGGAGGAGGAGGAGGAGGACGGTGGGAAGGAGAGCAGCCGCAGTGGGGTCTCCGGCGCAGACCCTCCAAAGGGGGGGCTTTCGCATCCAAAGACCCCAGAGTCCCAGCGTTGCTCAACTCTGATTCCCATCATCCCCCGCCTCCCCAATCTCCCCCATCCTGCAGGGACGGAGCTCTGCCTCCAAGCCCACCCCCCATAGGGGGGGGAGACTCCAGCACCCCCCACCCCCACCCCAAAGACCCCGGAGTCCCAGCATTGCTCAACTTTGATTCCCATCATCCCCCCCCCTTCCCGATCTCCCCCATCCTGCAGGGACGGAGCTCTGCCTCCAAGCCCACCCCCCATGGTGGGGAGGGAGACTCCAGCCCCCCACCCCACACCCCCAGAACGGGAGGACCAGGCTTCCCAGCGGGCGGGACTCCAGAGCCCATGGCTTTGCTGGGATGATGGGAGTGGGAGTCCAGGGCCTCCTGACCGCTGCAGAGGGTCTGGGGAAGGGTCCTCCAATGGGTCACCTGCCCATTCCCCTCCGGGGAAGCGGCCGACGGGCTCTCCGGTGCAGCTGCCAAGGGGAGGAAGCGGTGCCTCTTCCGCCGGCAGCGATTTTGCAAGAGACCCCCCCGCAGGAGCTGCGACGTTTGCAACAACGCCCCCCCCCTTGCAAACCTCTGTGTGTGTGTGTGTGTGTGTGTCCCGAGGAGGGGGGGAGGAAGCACCCAAAGGGAGGGGAGGGGGGGAGACCTGGGGGGGCAAAGGGGGGGCACTGGGGGGGGCTTTGCAAAAGTGGGGGGGTCTCTTGGGGGGCGTATCTGCTCCAGGTGCCCCCCACCCTCTTTGCGGGGTCCTGGGGGCGGAGAGGAGAAGGGCAAAGGCGGGGACGGTCTCCAGCTGCCCCGGGACTACACCCCCCATCATCCCCTACCAAACCCACCGCCCACCCACCGCCTTGCAGGGAGGCTCCTCCGCCGCCCGGGGGTCCCCAGGAGGGGTGGGGGGAGACGCCCCCTCCCTCCTCTGCGCCCCTGCGGGAGGACTCCAGAGCCCATCGGCCCCCGCCGCACTCACCGCGCCGCCGCCGCCTCTGCCGGGCCCAGCCGGGGCTGCCCGAGCGGCGCCTGAGGGTCCTTCGCGGGAAAGGAAGCGGGGCGGGGCCAAGGGGGAGAAAAAGGGAGGTAAAAAAAAGGAGGGGGGGTCGCCGCTTCCTTCGGGGGTCCCGTCGTCGCCCCTTCCCCCCACTCGAGTCCAGCGAGGCCCCGCGCGGAGAGGCGGCGGAGGGGTGGCCGCGGCGGTGCCTGCGCGGAAGGGCCAAGCAGGGCGCATGCGTGGCGGCGCCTCATTCTCCCCCCCCCACTCCCTTCCCCGGAGCGGCGCTTGTGCGCAGGCGCGTGCGAAGAGGCTCCTCCTCGTCCCCGGGGATCCGCGCGCGTCTCTCTGGGCTCGCGTGGAACAAGCGCTCTTCGCCCGCTTCGCCCACGCAGCCCGAATGCAAGAGGCGCTTCGAAGTGCAATAGCCCAGGAGTTAATTCTGCCCCCCCTAAAACAAGTTGGGAGGTGCAGGTGGAAAAGGGGGCGCTGGGGAAAAGATTCCCCCCCCCCTAATTCACTTCCATGCATCTGGAGCATCCTCCGAATTGGTCCCCGGGGGGGCTGCTTGCTCCAGAGGACTGAGATAGAGTGCGCCTGGCTGGGGCAGCTCCATTGTCCCTGCGGCCCCGTTTTAACAAAGGCACCCCGCAAATTGCAAAAAAAAAAAAGACCCCCACCCACCCACCCCTTTTCCTCCCTGCAAACTCCCTCCTTAAAGCGAAGACAAAAACCGCCTTGGGTTAAAATCAAATAATCTTTAATAAAAAATAAATTAAGATTTAGACGGGGGGGGGGGGGAAATGAAGGGGACAAACAGATGGGCAAAACTAATCGGCATACATTCAGCTTTTATCATAGACATTTCTCTCTATATAAAATATATAGATTTATATTTATATTTTTATATATATATATATATAATCTGAGCACTCTAGGAACCATTTTCAAGGTTGGGATAACCAGATTTTTCGGCCCAGCTGCTGCATCTTTTATGTTGTTGCACATCCGAGTGAAAAAGGGAAGTTTTAACGGCTGGATCTCAAAATTTAGAAGAATTGATATCAACACGTTAGGAACAATTAACCAGCGAAACTGCTTGCCTCCAGAAGTTGTGAATGCTTCAACATTGGAGGTTTTTAAAAAGAGATTGGACAACCATTTGGTCTGAAATGGAAGAGGCTTCCCTGGGGTTGGACTAGAAGACCTCCAAGGTCCCTTCCAACTCTTGTTATTATAGTCTATTCTAAATTTAAGGACTTGCTGGATTTAGCTGCCCTGCGGGAAAAGGAATGGGGGGGGGGAATATCCATTGTGGATGATGAAAATGTAACACAACATATCCTCTTTGTAACTTTTCCTTTGATAAATATTGTCATTTGTTTTATGTCCTTTCTGGTGGGGAGGGGGGGGGTCTTCAAACTTGGCCACTTTTAAGACTTGGGGACTTCAACTCCCAGAAGCTGGCTGGGGAATTCTGGGAGTTGAAGTCAACAAGTCTTAAAGTGGCCATGTTTGGGGTGGGGACCCCTGGTATAGAAAGCCAAAAAGCACAGCACTCTTTTTCCCCCCACTCCAAGGCAGCATGAAAAAAAGCACTCTGAAATTTCACTCTGGGCTTCTTGCATCTGGAGCCGCAGATGTTTCTTCCCAGAGACTAAATTTTTGCAAATTCAGGAAACGGTTCCCGGGATGGACCCTCAACCGGATCCTTTCTCGGTGTCTTTTCTTCTTCTGTTTTTCCTGAATCTTTGGTGAAAAGAACTTTGGTGTGTCCAGGAGGTAAAAACCAGTAGCAAGAATATAACAGACATCCGGCGTTAGCCTCACGGGGGGGTGTATGTGTGAGGGGTGGGCTGTGGGGTTCCAAAGCCTCCAATCCTCTGAAGCTCCATGTACCACAGCCAGGGGGGGAGTTCCAAGGTCCATGAGCCAATCCATGCCTCATTGCTCTGCACTCTTCCCTGCCGCTGCAGAGGCACCAGTGCAAAAGCTGGGGTGCTGAGGCTATGCCCCCCAAAAGATTGGCTTCCTTATGGGAGACATGCTGGTGGGTCCTCCTGGAGCTTGGGGGCTCCCTTCCCTTCCCCCATTGAAGCAAGGGGGGGCAGGAGGCAGACCCTTTAGCCTGAATCCGCTAATGCTACCGGCTGGGGTCCCCCACGTGCCGCCTCTCCAAGGCGTGTGAGCAGGAGACGCAGCAGGCAGACTGGTAGTATGAATACACACACAGACGAGCTTGCACAATCACCGCACAGTTGGGGTATTTGTCCCGGCAGGCAGCATCTACCGGAGGGAAAAGGGGAAAAGAAGAGGTGGGGGAGAGGCTTGAGGCCCCCAGTTGACAGGGGAACAACTCAAACACGGAGGAAAATAAACAAATGGGGAGGGTCTTTCTCTCTTCTGCCCCCAATAAGTACCGAACTGGCTATAAAGACCAGAGACATTCCCCCCTCCCTCGTTTGCTCTGCCGTCTTTCTCATTCCACTTTCCTTGGGGGGGGGGAGGAATTGGGGGGGGGCTTACCAAGCGAAGGAAGACAGGGCTGGCTGTTGCAAGGACGCTTGGTGGCTGGTTTGAGGTGGAGGGGGCAGCCAGCGCTTAAGGTCTTGTTCTGCGTCAGACACTGGACTTCTCTCGCCTGGACGCCCCCCATGCAAGACCTGGAGCACTGCGGGGGCAAAAGGAAACATTGGGGGGGGAGATCAAAGTCCCTCCCCCCTCCCTAGTTCTGCACCCCCCCCCATTGATTATAAATTCGGAGTGATATTAACACAAATCAAAGCTCCGTGACGTTTTCCCTGAGTTAGGGAAGCCTCTCTGGGTGGAAAGGGGTGTGGGTAGCTTGGCATGGAAGGGGTTTTGTACCCCCCACCCCACAAAAAAAGCCTGCCCCCCCCCACTACAACAATATAATTAAAAAGGAGAAAAAATACTGGACAGAAAGAATACGGAAATTGCAAGAACATGTTAGGCGAATGGATGGAGAGAAGAGAAGTTTCCTGAGAGACGAAGAGAAAAAGGTTGAAAGGAGGAAAGAAGGGAAAGGATTTACCAGCGGAATAGAACGAAATTCGGTAAATGTAGCCAATGGTTTATATAGCCAACATGATGGGGGGGGGGGAATAGATTAATACTATTAATTGTGGATCATTAACTCTGTGAAATGTTTACTGTATACAATTAAATCTGAGGATATGCGTGTGTTATCGATGGTAAGACAGAATAATAGACGGAAATGATACGTGAAATTTGAAGAACTTGGAGAGGCAATGAGGATGATATTGTTTATCTACGAGGAAGAAATTAAAGTTAAGCTGGAAAATAGGGAATGGAAATAAAAGGACTGAAATGTGAAATGTGAAAATAGAATATAAAATGAACTATGCATAACAGAAGATGTAGAAGGGGGAAAACTGAGACACTAAAAGAAGTTAAAATATGTAATAAAAAATAAAAAAACGTTGTTTTAAAGGAAAAAAGCCTGCCCCCCCCCCACACTCACTGTGCTCCAGTTGGTGGAAAACCAGCGGGCCTCACAGTCCGTCCCGACGCAGGGCTGGAGAGGAGGGGGCTTCTCCAAGTGGGCACACTCGGCGGCCTCCGTCACACTGAACTGCGTCCCCTCTTTGCTGACACAGATGATGTCCCGTCTCTGGGTCCCATAGCCGCATTCGACCGAGCACTAGGGAAAGAGGGCAGGAGACACTGAGGGGCAGAAAAGAGTGGGGGTCCCTGGGGGGCGAGGGCGGAGAACAGCCCAGTCATTCACTATAGAGCTGGAAGGGACCTTGGAGGTCTTCTAGTCCAACCTCCTCTTTAAAACCTCTTGTGTTGGGAGCATCTAGTGGGAAGCTGTTCCACTGGCTAATTGTCCTCACGGTCGGGAAGTTTCTCCTTAGTTCCAGATTGCTTCTTTCCCTGGTTAGTTTCCATCTTGCCTTTTGGTGCTTTGGAAAATAAATTGAAACACCCCCCCCGCCCCCCATCTTCTTTGGGGCAGCCCCTCGAATCCTGGAAGGTGGCGTTCATGTCACACACACCCCCAGCAACAGGGGTGTTCCAGCCGTTGCGACAGAGGAAAGGCTGGAGAAACCCAGGGGGAGTTCCGCCGGCCCTTACCGAACTCCAGGGACCCTTGTACCACCGAGTCACCCGTTGGCAGGGCCCTCCGTCGCAAGCCCGCATGTCGGAGGGCCTGGGGGTGGCGCAGTCTTCGTCCGCCTGCCCGTCCGTGTTGCCGGAGAGGCAGACCACCGAGCGGCGCTGAATGCCGGTGCCGCAGTCAGCCGAGCACTGAAAGAGGACGGCAAGAACGTCAGGATCCGCTTTCGCCTTGATTTTCCCCCAACCCGAACGTTCCGGCGGCCGCGAGAATCCAGCGGAGGAAGAGACGAAGGGAGCCACGTCAAAAGGCGGGGGGAAAGGATGTCAACGTCCTGACCAGCTTCGGAAGGGTCTGAAAACTGGGGGGTGGGGGGTGGGAAAAGGGGGTCGGCATTCTTCTTACTGTGTTGCTCCAGTCGCTGTAAAACCAGCTCCGCACACAAGGGCCCATGGTGCACGGCTCGCTGCTCTGGGGCCGGTGGTTATCCGGACAGTCCGTGTCCCTCAAGAGCTCTCCGTGGTTACTGACACAGCTCACGCGGCGTGTCCGGTGGCCTGGGCCACAAAGGGCCGAGCACTGGGGGGGGGGGAGGGAGGGGAGAAAAGGAGCAGAAGGGCCCAAAGACACGGCATTAAAGGGGGCAGTTCCCACATTTCTTGCGGCCAAAGGCAGAGCCCGGCGATCCATTTAGTGTCCAGTCTGCACCGGAGACAAACGGGTGCAAAGGCTGATTTAGAAATTGGTGGCGGTGGCTCTGGGGGAGGCCGGAAGGGCCGCGGTGAACCTGAGGGTGGAATCCTGCTCTTGGGAAATAAACACGGGGGGGGGGGGCTCGACTTACAACCACAATTCATGTTGCTAAGCAAGAAGTGTGTTAAGTGAGTCTTGTCCCACTTTGCCACCACAGTTGTTAAAGCGAATCACTGCGGCTGTTAAATTAGCCACACACGGCGGCTGAGTGAATCTGGGTTCCACACTGGCTTTGGACACTGCAACCGTCGTAAGTACGAGTCGGTTGCCAAGCATCCGGATTTTGATCACGTGGGGAAGCTGCAATGGTCGTAAGTGTGAGAGAGGGTCGTAAGTCACTTTTTTGCATTGCTAACTTCAAACACTAACGAAGTGTTGTACGCCAAGGACCACCTGGGGAGATTTTTCTCCTGGCTCCCTGGGGGAAAATGGGTGCCCTGCTCTGGGACACAGGCTCCAATGCCCAGGAGGGAGGCTGGGCACAGCGAACCCCCCTCCCACTAACCCCTCCACGGCTCCCTCACCGAGCTCCAGTTGGACTGGACCTCCCAGTGGCTGCAGAAGTGGACTTGACAGTCCTGGGTAGCCTCCGGCTTCTCCAGGTGGCCGCAGCGCTGGGGGTGCACCATGGTGGTGCGGTTGGCGTAGATCTGCCGGCAAAGGACCTGGCGGTGCTGGGTTCCGGGGCCGCAAGACCGGCTGCAGGCCGACCACTCGCCGGCATCCCAGCTGAAACGGGGAATTGCAAAACGCCACCATTACGACTTGAGGGTGTCGTCGCACGTTTCGAAAACGGCTGATATTTTAATCGTTTCCCTTCGGCCAGGGAGCAGCAGACGGCAGCTCCGGAGCCGCAAGTGGCTCCTTCCTCCCTCTGCCGTGGCTCCCTGTCGCTCGAAATACACCTCCCAACCACCAATGTGCGACACCCGCCGGCCCGCAATATTTTGAGTTTTTCGACCGCCGGTAGGCCGACCATGGTTACATCCAAGTAAATGAAAGTTTCAGAAGTAAACAGAGCGTTTAATTCAACTAGTTTTGTAGCTGCTCAGGAAATAGTCAGGCAAGGGAAGGTTTCTGTGGCTCCCGGTGTTTCTTTTCTGTGTCCAAACGGCTCTTTGAGTGTTTAAGGGTGGTGGGTCCTGCCTTGGGCACCCAGCGAGTTAAGCAGCAGGGAAAACGATCCAGGAGAAAATGCTTTCCACCCCCCACCTCCACGGGAACAGATTCCGTGGCTCACAAATTCCAGCCAGGCTCTAATCCGCTTTGCGCAGAAGGATAAAACCACCGTAGGGAGGGGGAAACCTTTCCAGATCACCAGAGGCTGCAAAGTTAGATCCAACCCTTGTGCTCCAAAGACCTTTACTCGGGGGGGTCCCCAACGCAAAACAGTTGGGGGATCTCTTGGCCGAGGCCCCCCTCCCTGCCACTGGGCCGACCGGAGGGCCAGGGAGATGCCCTCCGGACCCCGAATCTCTGGTGCTGGGCTCAGCCAGGGGAGGAGGGGAGGTTGTGGGGAGGGGGGGGGAACGAGGGAAGGTTTGGCGGCTTACAAGGCCGGGCAGGGGTCCGTGTTGCAGATCTCTTCCTCCACAAGCGGTTTGGGGATCTGGTGGCATTTTTCTTCCCCGACTTCCTCCTGGGACGCGCGAGAGACGCAGCGGTAGACGGACTTCCAGAAGCCTGGAAGGGAAGGGAAGGGAAACCGTCACGCTGAGGGAGGTTGGAGGGGGTCAAAAAAAAATTGGGGGTCTCCACAGCTCCTTGTCTCTCCCCACGGCTGACACAAGTATGGCAAGTTTGATCTTTGCCCTGAGTTTGGGACGGGCTCACCTGAAATGCCCCGTGGAAAATCCAGGCAAAATCATGGATTGTCCTCATAGCCCCTTCCTCTTCCTCCTCCTCTTCCTCTCCTCCTCCTCCTCCCTCTCCTCCTCCTCCTCCCTCTCCTCCTCCTCTTCCTCCTCTTCCTCCTCCTCCTCCTCCTCTTCCTCCTCCCTCTCCTCCTCCTCCTCCCTCTCCTCCTCCTTCTCCTCCCTCTTCTCCTCCTCCTCCTCCTCCTCCTCCTCCTCATCATCATCATCACGGTGTTATTCTCCAAAGGAGACCCCAGCGGCTCAGAGCAAACGCCGAACCTCCCTGCTCAGGAGCAGTCCACCTGCCTAGGAACTGGCAGGAAGGGGCGTGGCCTCTCCGCCCTTCCCGACTCACCTTTCCCGCAGGAGGCGGAGCACTCCGTGTTGCCGAAGCGCCGTTGCCGAAGCGCCTCCAGGCAAAATCCTGGCCGGGTTCGGAGGGGAGCCGGACGGGGGGTGGGGGAGGCGGGAGGGGTGGGACCCGGGCGCTGCGCTGCAGAGTCTCCAGGCTCCTCCGCGATTGGCTGGCTGGGGCAGGAGGGGGAGGGGCCTCACGGGGGCTGCCCCACGAGGCAGAGGAGGGGGGCAGCTGGCCTGGGACAGGGCTCCGTCGGGGGGCCGAAGGCAGCTGACGTGCCCTGCCAGCTGGAGGCTCCACCACGGCCGAAGCACCTGGAAAGAGATGGGAGGTTTCATTAGAGTGGCTTACAGGCGGTCCTCGGCTTACGACCACGATAGAGCCCAAAATTTCTGTTGCTAAGCAAGACAGCCAAGTGAGTTTCGCCTCATTTTGCCACAGTTGTTAAGCGAATCACCATGTTAGTAACATGGTTGTTAAGTGAATCTGGCTTCCCCCCTATTTCTCACACGGTCGCAAAAAGAGGACCACCACAGTCGTCACAAATACGAGTCAGCTGCCAAGGGTCTGAATTCCGATCACGTGGCCACAGGAAGGTGCGCCTTTAGTAAGTGTGAAAGTCACTTTTTCAGTGCTGTGTTAACTTCAGTCACTAAGCAGATTAACAGCCTTGGAAGGGACCTTGCAGGTCATCTAGTCCAACCCCCACCTCTGCTTCTGCCTAGGATTGAACTCACAAACTCCTGGTGTTGAGGCGAGAGCTCCCCCTCTAGGCCACAGCAGCAGGTGCAACTTGGGGGCTGCCTGTGTTAAATTCTAACCCTCCCATTGAAGAATTGCAGGGCGGGAGGGAGCTCCCGGTGTGGGAAGACTTGAACACGGACCCGAAAAGGGGGTGGGAAAGGCTGCTCACCAAACCCCTCCTGAGGCCTCCGGGCGCTGCGGTGGGAATCCTCCGGCTGAGCCAGCAAGAACTGGTAGGAAACCCCGGGGTTCTCTTGCTGGAAGATCATCTGTGGGGAGGACAAGGAAAGTGGCAGCTACTCACCCCGTCCTCTCCTCTATGCCCCCTTTGCCCCCCTCCAGAAAGTCCTGGTGCCACACGGGCCCTCAAGCAGCCAAGGCCATCCGGAGCGGCCCCCCACTACTCACATACAATTCTACGGGCCTGGTGGTGGGTCCGTCGGCCGTCAGGAGCTCCCCCTCCTCCTGGTCCCTGTAGACGAAGACGGTGCCAGCTGCCTCGTAGTGTCCGGGAGGGTTAACTGCCCAGTTGCCGTTGATGATGGACTTGCCGTTCTGGGTACGGAGGGCTGGGTGGATGGGGGGGGAAGGAGGAGGGGTCTCGTGTCATTCCACACCCAGCCCCGCTGACCCCCGGACCCCTCCTTCGGGGCCTCGTAATGCCAGGGAGATCTCACGCCACGCGTGGCCTCCTGGGATAACGCAAGCAGGGAGAATCCTCCGTCGTGGACCTACCCAGATAGTTGGGACTGCGGGACATCTCCCGGATTTGGATCTGGGTGGCCCCCGCCGGGATCTGCAGGATGCGGTGGTAGCCGATGGGCACGTTGGTCTCGCTGTAGTTGCCCGACACCAGTTTGCAGGCGGTGTGGTCTCCTCCGCACACCCCACACTCGTCCAGGGTGCGATTCGATCCCAGGATCCCATCACAGCCGGGGGTCTGGAAATAGATCCCGCTGAGGATCCAGGGGATTCCCCCACCTCCCTCCCTCCCCCAAAAGGCCCCTCCAGCGCTCTGGAGAGTTGGAAGGGACCCTGCATGCGGGGACCCCGGCTCCGTTCCCCGGAAGCCGAGCGACTCACGAGGCACTGGCCGGCCACGCAGATGTCCTGGGACGAGGCCTCACAGAGCGTCCCGTCCTGCACTTTCTCCGTGTGACGGACGTAGAAACGGTAGCCGAGGGGGCGGCAGTTCAGCTCACAGCGCCGGGAGCCCCACACTAGGAAAGGCCCAGGAAGATGGGAATCAGGAGACCCTCCGCCAATTGCATACCCTCCCCCCCCTCTTAAAACTCTTTTACAATCCCTTGGTTGGGAAATACTGAATTGCAATCACGGGCACTCCCAGCACTCGCCAGTAGAGGGCGCCAGCACCACAGCTACATTGTCAGCCCTGAGATCTGGACAAGGTGGGGGGTGGGGGTCCCTATACGGGGAGGGGGCCCTTGGATGATGGTGACTACAACTCCCAGAATTCTTTGAGGCAGCCAGGCTGAGGAATTCGGGGAGTTGAAGCCCTCAAGTCATCAAGGGACCTTGGTGGTTCCCGACCCCTGCTAGGGGGGGATGCTGCGTGTGTGTGTGTGTGTGTGTGTGTGTGTGTGTAAGCTCCTGTGCAAGATTCTGCCTCTAATCCCCCCCCCCCGCCACACTCCCAGGGATACGCAGCACCTGAACTAAAGCTGCAAAACAGTACAGACAGAGAGAACTCTGCGGAACTCCCTGCCACCAGAAGCCAGAATAAGCCATGGAGGGAAGAGGGAGGCCACCCACCTTCTCCAGGCTCAGCCTCCCCTCCCCAGTGGTCAGAGGCAGTTTGGAGAAGGTATCCGGAGAATCACTCACCCTCCGTGAAGGGCTCCCACTGGTAAAAACGTCCCATGAACTCCTGGTCGTTGTAGGCAGCGCACTGGACGGTGCGGGGGTCTGGGCGGTCTGGAGGACACGGCTGCAGAAGAGCAAGGAAGAGGAGAGCCGGTTGAAGTGTCCCCCACCCACCCACCCACCCACCCACCCTGCTTCTTCTTCTGCTACACTTGGGCCTGTGGATTCCCCCCTCTGGGTGTGGCTGGGAGTGTCCCGTCCACCCCTGAAGTGGGGACCCCCCCCTCCCCGGTCACCCTGACAGCTCCGTCCGGTGTAAGGAGGTCCCAGCTACGAAGGGGCAGCGGCCGACGCCAATTCAAAAGGGGGCTTTTGTGCGTTTGGCTTTGATGCCTTGCCAGGAAACTGGGACAAAACTATTTCTGGGAATTTGGCATTGTGGGTTTGTTGTGTAAACACGGAAACCCTGTTGTCGTCGTTGTTGTTCAGAAGGGCTCGGGAGGTGCGTCCCCCAAAGGAGCAGGGAAGTGTGGTCAAGGACGGGTCAGGTGTCCACTCCAAAGGCCCGGCGACCTTCCTCCCCTCCCGCAACACCGAAAACTGGCCAAGGGGATGCTGGAAAAGTGGCAGCTTCCCAGGACGTGCAGAGAAAGAACGCACATTTCCCTGCTTCCATTTTGTTTGTGGTTCCCCCAGCAAAGGAGCCTCCCCCTCCAGCTGGCTGCATCACCCCCCATGGTGGAGAATTTGGAAAGAAAACCTTCATGCCACTAGTCCTCAAGGCCACCCATTCAGTGGAGAGGATTTTATTATTATTTCCTTTTATTATCACTCTGGCTTCTTGGAGGTGGCTGGGGAGGTTGGAAATGGCGCTTATGAGGCCCCCCTCCCTGGTCATAAATGCGTGCCAGTGGCAAGAACTCCCATGAGGCTTTTCCAGGGAGGCTGTGCACCATGGGCACCGGGGGGGCTCACCTGTTGCCTGCAGGCTCTGAACTGCCTGCTCTCCCCCTCGCAGTGGAAGGTCTCGGTGCCGGGGGCGTAGAGGTTCCACTGGGGGGTCTCCGCCTGCGGTCTCTGCCCCCCAGCGTGCAAGGGGAGGGGGCTGCCCCGGTGGAGCAGCCAGACGTCGGCCTCGGAGGGGCCACGGAGGCCAGGCTGGTCCACAAAGAGTGGTGGGAGGGCCGGGGGCCACGGCCAGCCCCCCGCGGCTGCTGCTGCTGCCTCTGGTTCCGAGAACGGGCCCGGCTGGGGGGCAGGTGGGGGTCCAGGCTGAGTCGGGGGGGACGGCCCGGTGTGTCCCGTGGGTTGGGGCCCCTTCGAGGCCCTTTGTCTTGGGAAGCAGAGACGTGGCTCTTGGGGACTGGGGGGGCCCGGCGCAGGTCCTTTGGGGCGTGTGGTGGGGGTCTTTGAGAAGAGGAGCCCCCAGCCCCCTCCGCAGCCACGCGGCTCCCACCGGAATGAGGCGCGGAGGAAGAGTCTTCTTGGGGTCTTGGGGGCCTCCCCGGGATGTTGCCTCGGGGCTCCTCCTCTACAGAGTGGGGGCCCTGCTGGGGAGGGCTGCTGGGGGCTGCCGAGTCCCCTTCCCCAGAAGGTCTGCTCTTCAGCCCCACGGCTGCCCCCGTGGGGTCCTCAGGGGCTCCTGCCAGGCCCTCCAGCCGCTCTGCTCCGGGGATCCAAGGCGTTTCGCCCCAGGGCTGCTCCTCTTTGGCTGCCGGAAGGAGCGAGGAGGGGGCGGAGGAGGGCGGGGTCTCCCCGGTCTTCTCTCCATGGTGCCGCTTAAAACGGGGGCTGCCCTCCTCTTCGGAGAGCCCCTTGTGCAGAGGCAAGGCGAAGGGAACCCGGCCGTAGCCGTATTTTCCAGGCTTGATGGTCTCTCGAACTCGGGACCTGGAAGACACAACGTTGGGGCCGGATGACAATGTTGGAAGAGAAGGCCAAGATTGGGAGTGGGGGACGCCCCATTTTCCCTGGGGGTTCCTCCCAAAAGCTAAGCCAGGCGGGGTGAGAAAGGCTTAGGAGACGATGGGGGGGGTGGAGGGAGTGGCCCCCTTCTCAAGTGCCCGGGGGTGATGGAAACTTTAGTGCATCCCTCCCTGATTGCTGACACACAAACACACAACACCACAATTGGTCCTGGAGACTCACCTCCAGTCCGCCTGGGGGTCCGGTATCGGAGACGCTGCCCAGCTTCCTGGGGTCTCCTCTTCCTGGCTCCAGCCCCCCTCTCGGCCCCCCTGCCTCGCTGGCTTGTACAAGGGGATCACTTTCTGGGCAGGGGTCCTGGAGCCCCCAGCAGTGGACGGCCTTTGAGGCCTGGGCTGGCTGGGGAATCCATCGCGGCCGAGAGGGGTTCCCCAAGATCGCGTGGCCTCGAAGAAGGGGTTGGAGTCCCTCGGAGCCTCGGAGCGGGAAGCGGGCACGGTTCCTTCCGCGGCGGCCCCGGCCTCCTGACGGACATGGCGGTTGGTGGAGCCGTGGGGTTTCCCCTGTAGACGGACGAGGCTGGCCAAGAGTTACCGTCCGAACGCAGAGGGAAAGCCGGCCAGCGTCCGGACGGGCGAGGCGGACGCTCCCCGAAGTGGGATCTCTGCTGCTGCTGCTGTTGAGCGCCTGCTGGCCGTGGGGCCCCGTCCGTCCTCCCGGCCCAGGGGTCCCGCTGATAAGGGGACTGGCAGCTCCGGGTCCGTTCCAAGACCCCCAGGCCGCAGGGCTGCGAGCAAGAGGACCACGATCCCCAGCTGCCCCAAACGCCCGGAGCCCTGCTTTCCGCCGCCTCTTCCCCAGAGGTCTGCCTAGGAGTCCTTGGGGCAACCTGCGGGAAAGAGAAAGATCCACGGGAATTTGGCAACCCCAGGTCAGCCTCGCACCTCCCTGCGAAAAATGGGTCACATGGCCTTGAAAAACATCTGAAAGTCTGTTTTTAAAGTCTTTTAAAGACCTTTAAAGATTATTAATGACTTTCGATGGGTCACATGGCCTTGAAAACATCTGAAAGTCTGTTTTTAAAGTCTTTTAAAGACCTTTAAAGACTATTAATGACTTTCAATGGGTCACATGGCCTTGAAAACCATCTGAAAGTCTGTTTTTAAAGTCTTTTAAAGTCTTTTAAAGACCTTTAAAGATTATTAATGACTTTCAATGGGTCACATGGCCTTGAAAACATCTGAAAGTCTGTTTTAAAGTCTTTTAAAGACCTTTAAAGACTATTAATGACTTTCAATGGGTCACATGGCCTTGAAAAACATCTGAAAGTCTGTTTTTAAAGTCTTTTAAAGTCTTTTTAAAGACCTTTAAAGATTATTAATGACTTTCAATGGGTCACATGGCCTTGAAAACATCTGAAAGTCTGTTTTTAAAGTCTTTTAAAGACCTTTAAAGACTATTAATGACTTTCAATGGGTCACATGGCCTTGAAAACATCTGAAAGTCTGTTTTAAAGTCTTTTAAAGACCTTTAAAGATTATTAATGACTTTCAATGGGTCACATGGCCTTGAAAAACATCTGAAAGTCTGTTTTTAAAGTCTTTTAAAGACCTTTAATGACCTTATTGAGCAACACTTATTGAGCCTTGAGGGCTAGAACCTTAGGACTTTTTAAACCCAGAGGCTTAAATGGATCCTTGAAAGCTTGCAACCATTCTCTCTCTGCCTTCCCAGCGGTTTTCCCTCTCTCCCTTTCCAAGCAAGAGTCCTAACAAGGGGCCTGGGTACCCCTTTCTCCCCCCCCTCCCTCCTCCGCTCCTAGGTGTCCAGGAGGCTTCCCAGCTGGTGGCCTTTGGGTCAGCAGCCGATGACGTCAGAGGGGCACCAAGAAGAGGAGAGGAAGAAAAAGGGCACATTTTTCAGCCATAAAAGGAAACAATTAATAAAATGAAGGTGGTTTTGCTAAGCAGTCCAGCCAGGGAGAGGTTTGGGTGGGTGGGCAGTTAATACAAAAAGTGCCATTGGTTCAATTGGGGGGGGGTGTCAGATAATTATTTTTATTTCTTCTTATTCCTTCCTTCCTTTCTTTCCCATTCACATCTCCCTCCTTCTCTCTCTCTCTCTCTCTCTTTCTCTCTCTTTCTTTTTCTTTTTTCTCTTTCTTTCTTTTCCTTCCTTCCCATTCACATCTCCCTCCTTCTCTCTCTTTCTCTCTTTCTTTTTCTTTTTTCTTTCTTTTCCTTCCTTTCCTTCCCATTCACATCTCCCTCCTTCTCTCTCTCTCCTTCTCTCTTTCTTTTTCTTTTTTCTCTTTCTTTTCCTTCCTTTCCTTCCCATTCACATCACCCTCCTTCTCTCTCTCTCTCTTTCTCTCTTTCTTTTCTTTTTTCTTTCTTTCTTTTCCTTCCTTTCCTTCCCATTCACATCTCCCTCCTTCTCTCTCTCTCTCTTTCTCTCTTTCTTTTTCTTTTTTCTCTTTCTTTTCCTTCCTTTCCTTCCCATTCACATCTCCCTCCTTCTCTCTCTCTCTTTCTCTGTTTCTTTCTTTCACTTTTTTCTTCCTTTTCTCTCTCTCGCTCTCTTTCTTTTCCTTCCTTCCCTTACTTTTCATGCTGGCTGGGGAATTCTAGGAGTCTTAAATTCGCCACCCACCACCAAAAGCCAGTTTTTTTTGCAGGAGGAATGCAGAACCAGAAAGGGGCCGATAGAGACTGTCTCTATCTATTTTAAGGGTGTTGCTACCTGTAAAAAAGGCAGTAAATCTTTTTTAATTCTGCTCCCCTCCAAGGCAGGGAGTTCCAGTTTCCCCTGGAGGAATTGTTGCTGGATTTCAGCTGCATAAGACTGGCCAGCCCTGCTTGTAAAGCCCCAAGAGAGATTTACAGTTCTGAGTGATGTGTTTTAAAAAGACGAGGCTCTTGAAACGTGGAAGGGTGAGAGTCAGAATCAGAGGACATTTAGAATATCCTTTGCAGGGGAGGGGGGGGGATATTTCTTGGCTTTTTAAAAGATACAGTTAATCCACAGGATAAAAACCCGAATTGCAAACTCTTTGCTGGCTGCCAAAACTTGTCATCTTCTCGGTCAAATAAACGCTGAGGTATGCAGAGAAGTAAAATTGGAAACTTCAAATCAACCTTAAGACCTTTTCCATCCTCTAATCCCTCCTTCCTTATTCCCTAAAACCATCAAACTCCCAGATTTATTTTCACCAAAAATACGTTACGGAGCTAATGCAAACAGTCCCTGGTTTAGCCACCGGTTCATTTTGCGGCCGTTCGCAGTTACGACAGTGCCGGGGAAAAAACACCACTTAGCATCCTCACTTTTAAACTTCCCAGGTCTGCAAAGCAAAGCTGGAGTGAGATCAGAGACGCGCCCGACGCTTAGTGACCATTCTGCTTAAGGACGGAGTTGCTCGTCCCCACCGATGTCGCTAAGTGAGGATGGCGCGTCCCATGTTTTGCGTCACGACCCCCGAACAGCTCTTGTTTGTGAGAATTTGATTGCGGAGGGGAAACTTTGGAGCGGGCCAAACTTTTGAGCCATGGAGGGCAAATTGATTTCTTCAGGTTTCTAGTCCTCAAGCACAGATAATAGACACAAAACATATTTCGTCCTTTGTAAAGGAATGGGAATAACAGAGTTGGAAGGGACCTTGGAGGTCTTCTAGTCCAACCCCCTGTTTAGGCAGGAAACCCTACACCACTTCAGGCAAATGGTTATCCAGTCTCTTCTTTAAAAGTGTTGGAGCATTCACAACTTTCCGGGGAGTTTCAGGGCTGGTGTATGAAATCGAGGAGGCCCCTTTCGATGGAGCCCAGAGGAGGGGAGGTGCTTCGTCCCTGGGAAAATGCACGCACACAAACACACACACACACACCAAGCTCCCTCTGGGCTTCTGGGCCAGCGGATGAGTAACCCTCTTGGCTGGCAATGACTCACCTTCTCGGAGGCCAGGCTCAACGCCACCAGGGAGAACGTCAGCGAGAAGACGGCCAAGCAAAACCTAGAAAGAAATAACACAGCGGGGATTGAATTCCTCCAGGCGGCCACTGCTGGAAGCCGCTGCGTTTTTTGGGGGGGAAAGGCAGCTGTGCCAGGCGAAGAATTGGTGGCCAAACGGTACTCAACACGGCCGCATCCCAGGATGCTGCAGGAGCAAAGCATGATGGGAATATCTCTGCCCAGGCACCTCTTCCCCGTCAGCTGCTTCGCTGAAACTGATTCCCTCCGGCTGAGTCCATCTTGAGGAGGGGTCTCCAAGCGTGGCCCCTTTAAGACGGGTGGCCTTCAAAACCCAGCGTGGCCGGCTGGGGAATTCTGGGAGTTGGAGTCCACCAGACTCCAAGCGTGGAGACCCTTCGTTTTGAGGGTGACAAAAGTGGGCATCTGTTCAAAGCACACACACACACGTTTAGACATGCACACAAACACACAGCATCCACCTGGTGTGTGTGTGTGTGTGTGTGTAACAATGCCAGCAGAGCCTGTGACACGGGGGGGTGTCAAAATTGCCACCAAATATAGCGGGGGCTCGTCACCCCAAGATCTTGGAAGGGAGCACAGGGGATCAGAATAATTCCAAGCTTTTCCTTTGTATTCTTGGCTTTTCTTTCCGGGGGGGGGGGGAATGGGATGGGAGCGATTCCGGGACTTCTGCCACTGGCCGGGTCAAGTGAGCCCCCTCCCCACATCTCCCAGCTGTGGAATCTCTTCTACCTGTCGTGGCAGGGATGGGTAAACGGTTACCTGAACTTTCCAGAAAGAGGAAGTGCAGAAAATCCAACCTCCTTCCCGTTTTTTTAGCCATGGAAAAGTTGTGGGATGAACCGATCGTGTTTTACAATGAGCCCATGGAAGCCAAAATATTTTTTTCACCCCTCTTAAATTTCCCCTAGAGATGCAAAATCACTCAACCAGGGCTACAAAGCAGCTTCCAGTCCTCATGAGGGCAACAAGCATACATGTGAAGAGTAAGAGGTTCGACAGTCCGGACTCCCCCCTCAAGCCCACTTCTCTCCAGCCTTACCTCCCAATGCGGCTCTGGCCCGCTGCTCCCATCGCCTCTCTGGCTGCGTCTTGGTGTGGGAAGGGAGAGGCGGCCTCCTTGGCTTAAGGCTTGCCCTGCCCGCCCATCTCTTCTGGGGGGGTGGGGAGGGGACCCCCCCCTTTCAGGAACCACCTTTCCGATCCCCTAGTAGAAGAGCAATAAAGTTGAAGGAGTGAAGAAAAAGAGATGGCAGAGAGCTAAAAGTCAACATCCGGAACCTGTAAAATGCTTTAAATATTGACTTCCAGATTCTGCAAAAAAAAGAGGGAAGGAGGGGTGGGGGGCAAATTTGGCCAATGGATTAGGAATGTGTGTTTGGGGAGGGGGGGTGTTCCTTTCTCTTAAAGCTTTTGAACTTTTCTTCAACTTTCAACCTTGCGCTGACCTTCCGAAAGGAAGAATCGTGACTCACCCGGAGATGGGAGGAAGCAAAGCGGAAATTAAGAAATTTCTCAAAGACTCAAAAGCGAACCCAGAAGTGCCCCGGGGGGGGGGGGGGCCTCCACTCCGCCAGGAAAACCCCAGACCCCAATCTGGGGCCTTCTGCCACGTGACACCCCCGTAGAATGTCCTCCTTCAAACGTTTGCCAATTCCCTTCTTGGTTTCCAGAAGCTCCTCTTCTCCCCAAATGGGCCCATAATCCCCTGGCCCATCGCTGGCCAGTTCTTTTGCCCGGTTCGCACCCCGCTGCCCTTTGTGCCGACTTCGAGGCTGCCCACCCCTCAGGCTGGCTGGGGAATTAAAAACCTGCCATCATGTCTTTGTACAAGACAGATTCATGGATGGCCTCGTATGAACGGGCACCCAGCGATCCTTCACATGCCGAATGGTAAAGTTTCCTTCCACCCTTTAAATAATAATAATAATAATAATAATAATAATAATAATAATAATAATAATGATGATGATGATGGTGGGGCCCGACTAGTAACCAATGCCAAATCCGGCGAAACAATTGGCCGCTGTGATACAATTGTATAATAATAATAATAATAAGTGCCCCACACATACACCAACCAGTTTCTAATTTTTCTTTCAATCTTCTTCCTTGTGTTCCCTGCCAGAGTCATAAAATATGACACCACAATTCGGAGGGTGAGGGTTGCCATGGCCACCTAACTGTGAGGTTTGGTCTCCCAGGCTCTTGTTTGTCCAGGCCCGCTTTCTAATCTGTCCGGCGGTATTTTTATCCCGCTGGGAACCATGCAAAGTTTTCTTACGTTGCCCAGGATCGGATGTCCAGGCCAAAGATACCAGCCGCATTCCTTGTTTATCTTTCCAGCAATGGCCCAGACCAGACCAGAGGGGAAAGCTTCCAAAAGGCTGCGCCCTGGCTTGGAGGCGTGTGGGAAAGGGGGCTGCGAGGGGGTCCTGAGATGACCCTCAGGCCCAGACCCTTTTCTGCCATCTCCCTGGTGCCCCACTGAGTCCCCTCAGGGAAAAGGGCGGCCTATAAATTATAATAAACATTCCAAACATTCCAAACATTAAAAAAAACACTGCTCACCCCACGCAGTAACCCCTCATGCTGGCTGACAGGGGTGCTGGCTGACAGGGGTGCAGTAAGTGGGGAAGTTTTTTCCCTCCCAGAATTTGCAGCAAAAGAATTAGGGGGCGCAGGTGGATGGAGAGAAACCCCCCCTATTATTTGGAGCCAATTCCAGGGACGCAGCACAACAAGGCCAATATTTTGACACACACACACTCACCCACCGATCCAGAAACGCATTGCGGAACGGATTGGATGTGGGCAAAGGGCAGGGATTGAAGCCACCGAAACGGCTGACCCTGGAAACGCAATTTAAGGAAGGAAAAGCCAAAAGGAGAAGCGAAAGTTCTTGCTGGAGACGAAATCTTTGCAAAGCGATTGTGTAAAAAAAAAGGAGCAAGATTTAGATCTGGCTGAGGAGAAAATCCACAGCTCACTTTGGGTGCCTGATTTACACGCACTTCAGCCAAGAGGGTGAAAATGAAGGGACGAAGGGAGATTCATTCTCTCTCTCTCTCTTTCTGTCTCTCTCTCTCTCTCCCCCCCCCTCCTCTCTTCTAGGATTTTCCCAAAACAAAGTGAGGGCCACTCCTGGATGAAGGGTGCAAACCAGGGGGATGGAGGATGGATGCAGGCCCATCTTCAAGAGACAGAGAGCCTGCATTCGCAGGACCAAGTTTTCCTCTGCTTGGCCAAGTTAAAAAGAAAAATGCAGTGTTTTATTTTACTTGGTTCTGTAACCAGGACCAGCTCTTGCAAGGCCGCCCAGGCAGGCGACCCCCACAGGTCAGGGACGCTCCTCACAGCATCTGGGAACATCTGGGAAGCCCGGCTAGCAAAGGCCTCCATCTCTGCCTCCCTCGACCTGGCGACCCACACAGGCGCCAAGGCTTTTGAACCCGCTTTTTGCTTCCACGTGAGTTTCCCCTTACAAGCCCTCCCCCCCCCCCCCGCCCCTCCAACACCACTCGGATAGCTGAGGTTGGAACTGCTGGCGAAGCGGTAGCAACCGCAAAACAGTTTCTGAGAACGCGCAGAGCGCTCCGGGCGCCTCTCCAGGGCAGCCGTGGCGGGAGAGACGCCGGGAAGGGAAGGGAGGGGGACATGGGCATTGGGGGGGGGCTTCTCTCTTGCTGCTAAAAGTCAAAACAAACAACCAGCGGGATGCAAACCCAACTCCCGGCGCGGAGGCTTCGTGGTCGAGTGAGCATCTCCCCGCCTGCCTCCCTTCTTGGCTCCGCTAATCCCCCTCCGCTAATCCCCCTCCTCTTACTTGAGCATCAGCCAGAGGGGGAGGCGGGGGGGGGGCTGATCAAAACGAGCCCGCCTCCCTCTGCTTGGCCGGCGGATTGGAAAGTTCGCGAGAGAGAAGCGGCGCTGGCTGGGCGAGCGGCCGGAGAGAGAGAGGGAAGGAAGCGGCCACCGCCAAGGTTGCGCTCCCGGCCGGCGCAATTCCCTCTCCGGCCGGGCCGGCCAGCCGAGCACCTCGCCTGAACCAGCGCCACCCTCCGCTCTTGGGCGAGGGAGGGGAGGGGAGGGGAGGGGAGGGAGGGGGGTCTGGCAAGGCCAGTCTCCAGGCCGAGGTGCCAGCGCCCTTAATCGCACGCACCGGCCGGCCCAGCGGGACGCCGGACCTGCGAAGCCCGCCCTTCCCACCCGGCGGACCACGTCGGAGCCTCCGGCTCTGGCCAACCTTGAGCAGCGGAGCAGGACTGGGGACCTGGGCAGAAAATGTGCCGAAGTCACGAAAAGTCTTGGGAGGAGCAGGGCAAGCGGAGGCCGCCCAAAAGACAGGCAGGAGACGCCAGCCGCTCCTTCAGCCACTGGGCACCCCTCAAAGCTCGGCAGGATTCGAATCTGCCTCCAAGCCAGCGTGTCTCAATCAGGCTAGAGTTGGAAGGGACCTCGGAGGTCTTCTAGTCCAGCCCCCTGCTCAGAATACAGAACAACAGAGTCGGAAGGGACCTCGGAGGGCATCTAGTTCAACCCCTGCTCAGAATACAGAATAATAGAGTTGGAAGGGACCTTGGAGGTCTTCTAGTCCATCCCCCTGCTCAGAATACAGAATAGCAGAGTGGGAAGGGACCTTGGAGGTCTTCTAGTCTGACCCCCTGCTCAGAATACAGAATAACAGAGTGGGAAGGGACCTCGGAGGTCTTCTAGTCCAGCCCCCTGCTCAGAATACAGAATAACAAAGTTGGAAGGGACCTTGGAGGTCTTCTAGTCCAGCCCCCTGCTCAGAATACAGAATAGCAGAGTCGGAAGGGACCTTGGAGGTCTTCTAGTCCAACCCGTGCTCAAACAGGAAACTCTCAACCATTTCAGGCAAAGGGCTCTTCAGTCCCATCTTGAAAACCTCCAATGTTGGAGTACTTGCATTGTTCTTACTGTCAGGAAAATTAAGTTGGGATAAAAAAAAACTTAATAAAGGCACCATTCTAAGGCGGAGTCGTAGAGGGATGGAGATTTAGTTGTTCCACAAAGGGCTGTTGGGGAGTGGAACTGAGGGGGGCTCAAACCCGTCTTTCTCAACCCTTGGCAGTGTTAAGATGGGTGGACTTCAACTCCCAGAATTCCCCAGCCGGCCACGCCTCCTCTTACTTCATTGCATTGCTTCCAAGCCATCCATGCCGGCTGGGGAATTCTGGGAGTGGGAACCCACCCGTCTTAACACTGCCAGGGTTGAGAAAGTAATCCGTTGGAAGCTTATCAAGGAGAGAAGCACCCGGGAATTAAGGAGGAACTTCCTAGCAGTGGGGAGGACAATTGACCAGTGGAACAGCTTGCCACCAGAAGACCTGGGGGCTCCATCACTGGAGGCTTTGAAGAAGAGACAGGACAGTCATTTGTCTTCATTATAGGATCTCCTGCCTGAGCAGGGGGCTGGACTAGAAGACCTCCAAGGTCCCTTCCAACTCTGTTATTCTGTATTCTGAGCAGGGGGTTGGACTAGAAGACCTCCAAGGTCCCTTCCGACTGTTATTCCATTAATATTTTATTTTGCATATTGTACTGTCCACATACACACCCACCTATAGTGGATGCTTCATTTAAATTCATATTTGCGCATTGGATGACCTCTGTATGCCATAAACTAAATAAATAAAAAATAACATTCCCCAGCCACCTGCAAAGACCCCCATTTAAGTCTCTAAATATCCCACCAGGACGCTGGAGGAAACAACTCAAGAGAAACTGAAATCCTTAATGCGGGAAGGGTTAAGGTTGGAAGGAGCCAGATCTAAACTCGGAAGGCTGATTTATCGCGAAATACTTCTTTAGAAACTCGTCAAAACTAAGCGGAGGGACAAGAAGAATGCGGCTTTGGGAAATCAAGTTACAACAAAGTTGGTTTCTGAGAGGGGGGGGGGGTTGCTTGGCTGGATTTGCCTTGGGAAGGGGCCGGGGTGGGGAGGGGAGGGCGGGGGTGACACAGGCTTGAAGAGCCTCGCCTTGCAAAAGGAAAAAGAAAGAGAAAAATTTTAGCCCGCTTTGTAGAAGGAAAAACAAACTTCTAGTCCACATGCCTTACAAGGCGGCCATTTACTCCAGGCGACACTCACAGAAAGGATCCCCCCCCCCGGCTTTGGCCACTGGAATGCGCTGGCCTGGATTATCCCTGCAAATGCGGCCCTGGTGGCACTCGGGGCCACCGGTGGGGATGGAAGGACAGAAGTCCTCCTGGACTGTCCACTCAGCTCCGGAGAAGGATGGAGAGGCCTGCTGGACTTTCACTGGCCGTTCGGCCAAGTCCAGCATCCTGGAAAGTTTCTGGAAGTCCACATGTGACGCTTTGGCAAGTTCAGCAGTTGCTGGATCCAGAACCAGATTCTCCATGCTGACCAGCTGTGGCTTTCCAGGATTTGGGGAGGGGCCTTCCTTCCCCGGGATCAAAGGGAACCCCTGGAAAGTTCTCCAAGGGATGATGGGGGGGGGGGACCAAAGCATATTCCAGTCATTGGTTCACAATCACCACAAGTGGAGGAGCCTTCCTCCTCCTCCTCCTCTTCCTCCTCCTCCTCCCCCACCCCTTAAAGCCCCTTCCCCATTTAGCTTAGACAAGAGAGAGGCTGACTTTGCAACAGAAAACAGACATTCTGCAGATTTGGGGGCTGCATGACCTCTTGCCCCCCCCCACCCCCTCCTCTGCACTCCCACCCACCCCTTTTAAAACTGCACCCCTCCCCACTTTTACAGCATCTTTGCACAAGGAAGACACACACACATACATACACACCACAGAGATTTCAGCAAAAAAACTTTGGAAGACATGTCGAGAAAGCCTTGTATGTAAGCTAAGCATGAGGAGGGGGGGTGGAGGGGGGGTGCAGGCTACATGTCAGAACCCCCTGTGGGTTGGGCATTAAAAGTCTCCCCCCCCCCACTCCAAAACTTTCGGGCTCATTTTCAAAGGAAGGAGGTTTCCTGCAAGGATGTTTGCAAACTCTTGGTGGGGAGGGGGGGGTGCGGTCTTGGTGACTCTCAAAGCAGCAGCCCCCCCCCCCCCCGCCCAGGACTGCAAAAGAGCCCCAGCCGCACATTCCTAACCTGGCCCACCCTCTGCAGATGTGGATGCGTGTCCGTGCTTCTCGCGTGTCCAGAGAGGCCCTCCGAGGCCGGCCCGAGAGCTGGCAGGACATCCACGCTCCCCTGGAAGTGGGGGGGGGTCAGTCAGGAGGTGCCGGCTCAGCTGACCTCCCCACGAAAGCCCACCGCCCAGCCCAGCGTCACCCGGGGAAGGCAGCAGCGTCACCTCCAGGAATGTGACCCTCCCCTCTGGATTGGGGAGGGGAGAACCGTGGCCCCTCAGCCCTCCACCTTTAAAGAGGAGGCACCTCCCTCTCCCCCAATTCCTCTGCTTTTGGAACTGGGGAGCAGGAAGGCCTGGCCAAGGCTGGCTCCCCTTGTCTTCCCCCCACCCCCTGCCCAGCCCACGAGGTTACTCCCGCCTTCCTGCTCCCTGGGATGACAGCTCCCATCATCCCCAGCACTAACACCAAGATGGCCGTCCCAGGGACGCCAAGGGGAAGATGGGCTTTAAATCCAGCCCCCCCCGGGCGACTCTGGGAGACGCCAGAGCTTCTGAGAAAACACCGGTAAAGCAGCGTTCCCTACTGGGAGGGGGCACCCCAAAGACTCCTCCTCCTCCTCCCCACAAGGGGGGGGGGCTTCAACCCCTGGAGACTTAGGCCCTTTGCAGAAGAAAACAGGCTGCAAGGAACAGGCTGGCCTAAAGAATGGAAGACCCTCGTCCTTTTTCACACGGGACTCCCGCACTTCTCTGAGCATGCGCAGAGTGCCTTTTCGCCCACTCCCACAGGAAAGAGAAAAAGCTGAGCTGAGATTTCCCATCCCCAACCCCCTCGGACGCTACCTGCCCCCCCCCTAAATTTTCCCCAGCTCTACCTAGGAGGCCCAGGGCCAAGTACGTTCACACACACACCCCTAAAGTCCTCTGGATGGGGCAGGCTTCCACGTTTCCCACCCTGGGGCTGAAGGGAGGATCTGCCCCCCCCCCACAAACAGCACATTGCTTAGCGGTGAAGCAATGCAGGAAAAAACCCTCCGGCCTCCCCAGAGCAAAGCGGAATGGGGAGGGCCCAGCGAAGACACCCTGCAGCAAGGGAGACCCCCCCCCTCTGCTTCTTTGCACCCTGTAAAATGCAAAGTGGGGTGGGTGGGTGGAGGGGCACATTTACAGCTGCAGGGAAAGGAGGGGAGCGGTTTTTTGCTGGCGCACATGGGAGACCAAAAACAATCCCGCTGGGCCGCCAAAAGATGAGTAATGGATTGTCCCGCACAAACACAGCCACACAATTTGGGTCAGAATTCGCCTCTGTTTGGCCGGGCTGGGCCTGCAGCTGCAAGATTTCATCCTGGAGAGACAGGCGTGGGAATGAGAGCAGCCCTCGGCCTGGCTGACCACCAGGAAGGACGGGACAGAGGCCTTTAGGTGGCCACACGGGAATCTCCCCCCCCCGCCCCGTCTCTTTTGGGAGGGGAGGCAGGTGAAGACAAACAACTGCCCCCCCCCTTTCCTTTCCAAGTGGCTCCTTCCAGTCTGGGCTCCTGCTTCTAAATCACCCCCTCCCCAGGATTCATCCCAAGCACCTGTGTGATGTATTTAGGGAAGGGAAGAGGCGGGAGAGAAAACTTTCGGTTCCAAGGGGGGTGTCTGTTCCTTTTTTGCCCCCCCCTCCCAGTTCTCAGGATCCTGTTGGAAAAAGAAATGAAGTCCTGGGTGCAGGAATTGTGCCAAACCCATCTATCAACCCCCCAACAGGCAGTTGAGCATTTGCTAATTAAGCTCCCCCTCCCCAAGCATTGGTGGCATTGATGGATAGGGGATTTGAGTTCCTGAATTCCACTCCCCTCCTCAGGGCAGCCTGAACATTTTCCCCCACCCCACCCCACCAAATAACGTGGAAATCACAGCAAATAAAAATCACGCTCTCTCTGGAGGAGGCACGATGGGAGTTGAAATCTGGGGCGTTTTTTAGGATGCCCGATTGGCAAAGCTGGTGCAGATGGTAAAATCAGAGAGCTACACAACTCTCAACAGATCAGAAAGGGAGGGAGGGAGGGATTCCCACCTTCTACCAAAGAAATAATTCGTGGTCTGTCTTATTTTGGACATCAGGAGGAAGTTCCTTAGTCGGATGGAAAAAAAAACTTTTTTTTTTCACACAACTCCAGTTATTTTTGGCCATTGTGATTTCACCATGGCTGTGTTGTAGGCCTTGCCACCCATCTCCACAACAAAGCTGAACCAAAAAAAAAAAAAAAGAGGAACTCGAAAGCAGCAAAATAGCTTCAGGGGGCTGGGAGACCCCACAACCCACCAGCCTTCTGCCCTGGGCGGCCACGCAATTCTTCCCTCCTTAATAACAACTTCAAAAGTAGGGAAATTTGGGGAGGGGTGTTGAAGTTGCAATAGAACCCTCCCCGAAATTTGGGGGTTGCAAAGAGGAAAGACCTCCCTCCCGGGGGGGGGGGGGGAATTCTCAAGCCACCCTGTTTCCAGCTGCCTCTTTCCAAAGTTAAACTTTTTTGGAAGCCAAAAAAACATTAAGTTTTTCACCCAGTTCTTCCCTCTCCAGGATCTCTGGCTATTTTAGAAGCGTTTTAAAGGTTAGAGAAGAGTTGGGGGTTTCGTTTTAAGGCCTTCCCCCCCCTTCCCCTCCATTCTGCACAGGCAAATCCAGCAAGCCTCCCTTGTCAGAGGCAGTCTACCTGAAAAGGACCAGGGAAAAGCACCTGGGTTGTTTTTTTTTTGTGGGGGTGGAGGGAGAGGGATAATAAACCCCCTTTGGAAGGCTGGAAGAGAGGAAGAGAATGCCCTCCCACCCCCATTAAAATAGCAGCGCTGACATTTCCCAATCTTGGGAGTATCTCCCCCTCCCTTCCTATCACATTACGGGTCCTCAAAAGGAGCCGCAAAGACCAACACACACCTTAACCGCGTGCGCACCCCCCCCCCAGGGGCCTTGGAGGAGGCAGCCCGGGTGTGTGTGTTGTGTGTGTGTGTGTGTGTGTGAATCCCTGCCTCGTGCTCACCAGCCCAGCAAAAAAAACCCCTCTTAAAGTCCTTCCTCTCCCGGGTGGTCCAGAGCCAGGCGCCTTCAAAGGCCAGGCGAAAGAATGGGCCATTGATGCGCGGCCAAAGGAGGGGCTCCGCCAACCGACCCCCCCCCCGCTCTGCACCGACAGAGCCTCGCGGAATGTCAGGATGAGGCCCTGCTCCTTCAACACCCCCCCCGCCCCGCCCCGCCAAGCCCACCCTTCTTTTTAGCTACTTTTCTTTTCTTTTGGCTTCTTCTAGCAAGACCCCCGATAAAGAAAGATAAGGGGGGGAGGGAGGACGGCGCCAGGTGAAAGTCCGGTGGAAATTTTCGGGGTGGGGGTTTGGCAGGATGTGGGCATCAGAATGGTGGCGGGGGGGTGTGGGAGGCTGAAAAGCACAGGATGGGCAGAATATTCCGCTCTGGAAAAACTTTTAAAAACTTGTTTTAAACTTGTTTCAAAACCGCTCTCGGGGCAAAGAGGGGAGAGAATGAAGCGGAGCAGGGCAGAGCCCAGATTAAGGCGATGCCTCTGAGCATCTACAGAGCGCTGCCCTGGTCCTTAACGCTTTGGGCGGAGGGCAAAGGCGGCCGGGAAGGAGCGGCGGGGGTCTCTCTCTCACCTGTTCTTAGGATCGCCTGGTGCTTCCCCGGGCAGCCGCAGGCAGGCCGGTCATCCGTCTGGAGTGACGAGAGAAGGGGGGGGGGCGGCTTAGAGAGAAGAGGGTCCGCGGGGGTTCAGGCGACCGAGGGCGGCTTGTCTCTGGGTTTGCCCGCCGCCGGACTCGGGGCTTCGCTCAGGCTCGCCCAGATTGGGGAGGGGGCTTGGGGGGGGGCAGCTGAAGAGGCCGGGCTGGGGGGGGGGCAGAGGTGGGTCTCCCCAAAGACGTCCCGGGCGGAGAAGGGGGCAAGGGACGGAGCTCCTCCAGCTGGGCTTTGTAGTCCCAGCGGCGCAGAGAGAGAGAGAAGCGGGGGAGGGAAGGAGGGAGGCGCCCCCTCCCCGCCCGAGCCCCCTACCTGCCATCTCAGGTGCCCGGAGGGGAGAAGGACCTTCCCGCCGGAGCCCGAAGTTCTCCAGCGCTTCCTTCCCGGCGGCCTCGGCCTCGCACCCCCCGCCTCCTTTCAGGCCTCTCGACGCCCCCCCTCCCCGAGGCTCCTCCTCCTCTGGCTGCTCCTGTCCCGCCCATCAGGCACCGGGGGGGGGCAGAGAGAGAGAGAGAGAGAGAGAGAGAGAGAGAGAGAAAGGAGACCCTCCCCCTCCCTCCTCCTCCACGTGGACCTGTGTCCTCCCCCCCCCCTGCGCGTTCCCCGAGAGGAGCCAAAGTGGGGAGGGGGCTTCTGCCTTGCGCGATCCGCAGAGTTCTGGATCGGCTGCCGTTTCCCACCCACAGCAGGCAAAGGGACAGCGGAGCCCCCGGGAAGGAGCCTGCGAGCCCCTTCCAGGGCTGCGGAGAAGCCGAACACCCAGCGGCTGGAGGAGGGAGGGTGTCTGCCAGATTGAGGGCAGCGGCTGCCCCCACCCCCTAGCTGAGGCTCCTGGGCGAAGGGGCCCCCATTGGCCCTCTGGGGAAAGCGGCTGCAGCTACAGGAAGGGCCCCAAAGGTGGGCTGGGCGGAAAAGCTTCTCTCCTGCTCAGCGTCCTGGTCAGGGAGCCTCCAGGGGTAGGAGCAGTCTACCTGGAAAGATGATAGAATGCTATGGCAAGAAGGTTGGGTGGACTTCAGGCGGTTCTGGACCCTAAATGCTGGGCGGGAAAGAATAGGGGGGGCTCGTCAGCCAAGGAAGCCAGGTAGAAGGAGCCCCCACCCCTCCATTCAGGCTTTTGGGGGGGCAGAGGGGGGGGAGTCAGGAGCTGGGCCACTCCGCCTTCTGCAAGTTCCCGGAATGCAGCCCAGCCCTCAAAAGCAGCAGAAAAATTGGGGAACCCCCCCCCCCTTCTCAAAATTTCAGCCTTGTTTCCCCTCTGGATTGCAGGCCCCAAAGTGCAAAAGGACAAGGAAAAATTTGACACCCCAGGGAGACCTGAAACCAGCTTCCTCTTGGGGGGGGAAGGCAGTGTCCGATTACCAGAAGGATAAATGTTTTAAGGGGACACCCTGTGTGTGTGTGTGGGGGGGGAATTAAACTTTCCTCAGTCTTACGCCCGCAGTTCCTCTCCTTCGGTCTTCTGCGCCACAATTCCATGTTCTGGCAGCCCAGCTGAGTTTTGGCAAGGCAGACCCGTACTTGTGGGCAGGGAGGGAGAAAGGGTGGATGGGCTTTGGGGTTGAGGGTGACCCACACACGGCCGCATAATTGCACTGTTTAAAAAAGCCCCAGGACCTCAGTGGGCTGTGGGAGAAGTCGGGGCCCAAAGGAACAGGTGGCTGAGGAGGGAGGGGGGGGCGATCAAAGCACATCTTCTGGCTTCTGGAAGTTGAATTATTATTGTTGTTGTTGTTGTTGTTGTTGTTGAATTATTATTTCGTCTGAAGGCCCAACAGATGAAACAAGAATACAGAAAAGAAGTGATAAAATCAAGAATGGAGAGTTGGCAGAACAAAGCACTGCATGGCCAATTTCTGGAAAAAATAAAAGATAAAGTGGACAGGGAACAAACGTGGTTATGGTTGACAACAGGTACATTAAAGAAAGAAACAGAGTCACTAATCCTGGCTGCGCAAGAACAAGCTATCCGCACAAATGCCATTAAGGCCAAAATCGAAAAATCCTCTGATGATGCCAAATGCAGACTTTGCAAAGAAGCTGACGAAACTGTTGATCACATACTCAGCTGCTGTAAAAAAATCACCCAGACTGATTATAAATTGCGGCACAATTCAGTAGCACAAATGATCCATTGGAATTTGTGCAAAAATTTTAATATTAAAACAGCAACAAACTGGTGGGAACATCAGCCTGAAAAAGTCACCGAAAATCAGATGGTCAAGATCTTGTGGGATTTCCGTATACAAACCGACAAAATACTGGCGCATAATACACCAGACATCACACTGGTTGAGAAAAATAAGGTTACAATCATAGACATCGCAATACCAGGTGATAGCAGGGTCGCCGAGAAGGAACATGAAAAAATCGCAAGATACCAGGACTTAAAAATCGAAATTCAACGACTATGGCACAAACCAGCAGTGGTAATTCCAGTGGTAATTGGCACACTGGGTGCTATTCCAAAAGCACTGGAATTACATTTAAAACAGTTAAAAATTGACAAAAATTGCTTGGATCTGCATGCATATTACGAAAATACGTTTGCGATTTCTCCGCGGGTCGTCCATGAAGCCAATGTGGAAGAAAACTCGGAGGCAGGTCTCTCTCGGGATGGGCCGACACGGAATAGAATCCGGAGGCCTCTTTTATTGAGCATACACAAGGAAAGGGTGGATTCACATGGTCTATGTGGACCAATCATGGTTGTACAAGTCTATGGTATATATGGTAACTCATTTACTTCCATGTAGACCTAAAGAATGCCCATAGTCAATAAATCTTTTACCAGCATGCAAACTTCCAATCCTTAATTAATGTTTGAGAGTTAAACAGTTGTAACCCCTGATTTAATCAAGCTTGTAATTAAGAGTCTGTGATTACTGATCTGCTTGGTGTTAAGAGTTAAACAGTTTGTTTTACTGATTCAATCATATGGTTAATCATTGCTTCTATTCTATACATGTATCAGCATAGCTATGCTATACTGCAACATACGTTACCACGTCCTAGGCCCCTGGGTGGGGCCCGACTAGTAACCAATGCCAAATCCGGCGAAACAACTGGCCGCTGTGATACAATTGTATAATAATAATAATATTTAGGAATACCTGGAGATCAAACTTAAAAGGACAGAAATGCCTGCAGGCAGAAGAGCAGAGGGCACAGCAAGAGAGGATGAGGTGGCAGAGGGAGGCAGGCGGCCTCTCATTCTACCCAGAGTTGGCATATGAACCATCTTAGCAGATGGCATATCTTGCCAACTTTTGATCACTAGCTTCCTCAAGGAACAAACCCAAATAAACCCCTGATTGATGACTTGACTTGGGGGCTACGTGGATAAGGCCGTTTCTGCCAGGAGTCCAGAACGAGAGGATTTGGCCTCAGGGCAGAGGGGGCATGGTGAGGTCATCTGCACCCACCCACAAGCCCTTCCCTCTTTGCTTCAAGACCTGGCATGAAAAGAGGCCGACGCCAGAAAAAGCCCAGAAAATTCCCTTCCCTCGGGGGTGGGTGACTCACGCCATCTCTATTTCCTTTGGGTGGGAGGTCAGAAACGGGCTAAGATTAGGCTCCCGGGGGCAAAAGAGTATCGCTGTGTGGCATCCGCGCCAATTAAGGGCACAGCTGTATCTGACAGCTGTCTTGCCCCTTTGGCAGCTTGGAGCAGCTTCTGAACCCGTCCTGCCATTTGGGGGGGGAAGGAACGGCACTTTGCACATGCTCGGGTGTGGTTCAGGGTTTGGGATGCCAACCACCTTGTGAGGCTCCGGGCCTTTGTGGAGTCGGCTGCGTGGGGGTGTGTGTGCCAGGGACCGATCCATACCCACCCGCCTGCCAAGCAGGTGCTTGGCCCCGATCCCTCCCGCTGCCAGAGCAGATGCCCCGGGCTCCATCTGCCTGGCTCCCTGCCACCTCCTTATTTTGAGACCAGCCCCAGAGCTGACTTGTCAATGTTTTTGCAACTTATTTGAGCTGGTTGCTTAGCTGGGTTTATTTTGGTCTGCTTTGTTTCTTGGCTAAAAAAAAAAGGAAAGGAAAGCCGTAACTTTTCTCGTACGAGGTTCTATTTTTGGTGAATTTCTTGCTGTCGGTGCTGGGGCATCGGGTGGGGCCCCGGGAGGCTCAGGATCCCCCAAATCCAGGAAGGGCCTGGCTTCCTATTTGTTTGCTTGCTGGATCCCCGAAACTGGGTCCAAAAAGATCCGGAATTCAGGCGCAGAAAAGAGACCAGATTTCTAGGGGGAAAGTTCAACCTTCCTGTTCTAAAACTAGGTCGTTTTTTTTCAAGGGGGGGGGGGAAAGATGTTTTCCTTGGTGCAGGAGAGCGGATAACAATCTGCGTTTTTTTTCCACTGGGCTATTTTAGCAGCAAATTCTCCCAGAAACCTCTTTAAACTTTCTGTCTGCAAGGAACTTGAGGAGGAGATAAACATCAAAGCTGCTTCATCCGGAGAGAAAACTTGGGGGAAGTTGGAAAGACGACAAGCAGGAGATGAAAACAGGTTGGGGGGCCTTTCCTACCCCCAGGAAATCCAGATTATTCAGAGCCCCAGATTTTTCCAGCTGCTCTCAGCACCCTCAAAGGGGTGGCCTGATCCCCAACAGGCTTCTTTGTGCCAGGCATAAACCCCAGGATTGGAGCCCCAAGTTTTTCCCGGTCTGCCCACTCTTAGAAATGCCAGGGACTAGGAACTTGAAGGCTCTGTAAAATATTTAAGGTAGCCCCCCCATTTGTGGGCCCAGACATCTTAACCTGGTCTCCGCATAGAGGATTTCTGCACTCCTAAAGGCTTCCAAAGAAATAAGTGATTCCATCCGTTCTTTAAAAAGGCAAACTGGGCCCTTTCATTGAGAGGAAAGTGCTCTCTTGTGAATATTGAGACAATCTGCCCTCTGAGCACGTGCAGAATCCCTTAGGCGCCAAGACAGAAGCTCATATGGGGGAAACTATGAAATGTAAAGAAAAACAACTTCTTACTAACAATGTTGTTCTGCAGTGAATGAAATGCAGATTATCTCAGATGGTTTTCCTTTCTCTTGTTTTCTCTTCCTTCCCCTCTTTCCTTTGAGTTTATTTCCTTTTTTCTTTGAATTTTTCCAGGCTACCAGTCCCCTGGTTTTTGATCATCACACCTACCCCTCTCTCCACTTTCTAGGAAAGGGAATTCTTTCAAGGCGTGGCAGTTTTATTGAAAACATCCCCTTAAAAGGGAACGAGAATAAAATGTGAAATTTTCCACATTGCTGCACTGATGGTTTTTTCCCCCCCCTAATGACGACAGACAGCCCTTTCCCCCACATTTCCATCAGTAGGGCAATGTTTCTGCAACAAGAGGAAATTAAAGGGAGTAAGATCAAAAAAAAAGAGCAGGCGCCTTCCTAGAGTTTCATTTTAATTTTTCATGGTGGCTAAAATCGCTGTGGTTAGCAATTCCAGAAAATAAAAAATAAACCCAATAAATGCATCCCTGATTGCCAGATGAAATCAAACATCTGTTTTATCCTGCTTTTTTTCCCCACAGACAGCTACGGATTTATTAGATCTAATATTTACATTTGGTAGAAATGCAGCCTTTGATTTAACAGAGTAATTGTTGGGTTCTGTTGTTCCAGGATGTTCGTTAAATTGCAAATTGCCTCTTTCTGGCTGGTTTAAATTGTATCAGTGACTGGTTTAGATTCTTTTTTGGGGGGTATGTTTTCATCCTCTCGAATTCCCCGGGCCGTTAAAACACAACCTGACACAACTGAAGTCACAAACGGGCCTTTTTCTCTTGTGACCCAGAGGTCTAGTAACCTGAACAGGAAAGTAAATCAAATACATCTCAACGGCCAAATAAAACCAGCAGGAATTCCTAGCTTTGCAGCCGAGGGATTTTATACGTGTAAGTGGTGTGTTTTATTATGTCAGTGTTTGTGACTGTAAATGTTTCCCCGGGCGTATCAGTTGAAACGCTTTCGTGTTGTTGAGGTTTTTTCCTTGTGGGCCAGCCAAATTCCAGCTGCCAAAAAGGACATTTTCTCTTCCCTGGGTTTAAACAAGCCGTTTGCTTCTCCAGAACCAGAGCAAACCAGAAGAAACCCACGCAATGAAGTTTCTCCAAAGTCCTTGCCCAGATCATTTCAGCCTGGCTCAGCAACGCAAGACCCCCGAGGGCTCCTGGCGGTTGAAAGGAAAACTCCGAAGGGCCACTGCGAAAGTCACCGACACACAAACATTGCCAGGGCCTCTGTTCCTTTGGCAGCCAGAACTGGGGTGGGGTAGGGAGATTAGCGGCTCGCTTGGAAGAAAAAAGAGCCCCCCCCTCCACCTTTCCATCCAATGTGACCTGGCAGAGACAGCGGTGAGGCTAGGCTAAAATGGAAAAACTTTTGCAAGCAAATGTTGCGCTTCTAAAGCCAAGCCCAGCTGAGAGGCAGCTCCAGACCCTCTTTGTTAAGGGGGGAGAGGGTGGGGGGGACGGTCCGTGTGTAAACAAGGGGGCAGAAGAGGGGGGGGCTTGCTCTCCAAACCTCAGTGCAAGGAAGGGGGCGCAGAAGGCGAAAATAGCTTTCCCTCCTCTTCCACCACCCTTCGCCCCATCGCTGGTGCCCTGATGGCACCGCAAGGGAGCCGAACAACAGACAAACAGCCTCGGGAAGGTTTTTAGAGCCCCATTTTAAACCACTGAATGGAAACCAGTCTGTAGGTTCACACAGACAAGCTTAAAACAACTGGCCTTCCCAACAGTTTCACCTTATAACAACATTTCCACTTACAATAAGATGAAAAAGAGCTGTTTAAATAAACCAGAATTTCTCACCCGCCGCCAGCAATGAAGAGGCCAAATTTTCACTTTCATGCATGTATCCCCACAGCGTTATTCCCCCCCCACCCCGATCTCCACTGTATTTCTAAAGCCCCTCTTTCGCCCGGTGAAACCCCACCCACCTCCTTTCAAAAGAGGTTTCATCCCTTTTATTTAGCTGGGAAAATTAAGTTTCCCAGCTAAATCAAAATGGCAAATTAAACACGGCTTCTCCCCCTCTGTCTCTGCTCAGAAACCTTTAAATATATATATATTTATATCCATTGTCAGTTTGCCATCTATCAGAACAAACGGGGGGTGGGGGAATTAATCCTACTATTTTTAACTGCCTGAGTTTGGCTCCTTAAAATAGAAGATCACAACATCAATTAATCTGTTTCATAACGTCTCTTCTTGTTACCCAAGGCTGCTTGATTTATAATACGGCTGGGATGAAGGTTTAAATCTTTCTGAGATTATTGCTTCAAAGGTTATCAATTGCTCGCCGCAAGAAAAATGCTTGCGGTTTGGAGCCAACGTGTAGCTGTCCCCGGCCAGGGATATTTCTGCGTGAAACTTTCAAAAGTTTGCATCTGCCTCGTTGTTTTTGAAGCAACTGTCGGTAAATACGAGGCGGGCAGGAAGGCTGAACAAGCAGGATGCAAAGATCGGAGATCACTTGAACTGAATCCAAGCAAGGTGACTGGATTGAAGGAAAATTACTCCCTCTGCTTCCATACTGAGATTCAGGGAAATTTTTGCAAGGGGGGGGCACAGTTGGGGCTGCTGTTGCAAAGACCACTAAGCAAAAGGAAGATTTTGCTGGCTTTCCCCGCTGCTGTCTAGGAATGCAGCTGGCAACGTCCGTCTCCAACAGGCCTCTAATCCAGACATTACATGGCTTTCTGGATTAGCAGCAGTTCTCAAGTGGGAGGGCAAAGCACTCTGTACATGGCCAGAGGCATTTCTTCCATTCTGATGACGGAATGCACGGAAAACCAGGAAGGATATGGGACCATGCATCTTTCTGTCTTCCGTCCACACACAGTTGGCTGAGCCTCCAAAATGCCTTGCATTTTCCATAATCGGAGGCCAGGAGATTGAGGCCACACATAAATCCAGGGGTTTAAAAGCCCCCCCCCTTTCAGGGTCCAAATGGGAGCCTCCCTGCCCCCAGCAATGGACGGCCGATGACCCTCCCTCTCCAGGGCGCCCAGAGGGAGGCCCCCGGACAGCCAGAGCTGCCCTGAGGGGCACTGCCACCCCCTCCTCCCGATTCAGGAGAGGCTTCCTGGAAAAACACATAAAACCGGGAGCCTCATTTGAGATGCTTCCAAGCCGCGGCTCCTGCAATGGGAAGCCAAGCAACACGGGGGGGGGGAAGGGGGGAGGCAGCCAAGACCTCAACCTCCTCACTCAGCACACTGCTCAGGAGCCAGACTTTGAGGAGGGGGTCCCCATGGGAGGGTGTGCATGCCCACTTTCCCAGCATGAATTCAACGGAGCCCCTTCTGGGCAGAGCGGGGGCCCACTGGGGACCTCCATTAAACTCTCCAACCTGTGGGCAGAAATGTGAAGCACCAGGAGCCAAAAAGAGTAACACCCCCCCCCAAAAAAAACCAACCCCCATCCCCTGGCTCTCCAGTCTCCACTTGGAGCCCCACCCTCGCTTCTTAATCCAAGGAGACAGACGCCTTCAAGGCTGCTCCTTGCTGGGGTCAGTACAAGGCGGCGAACATTGGGGGTGAGACATGGGCCCTGAAACACCCCCCCACTCCACCTCCAGCCCTCCTCCTTGCCCCAAAGAGAGAAGGGTAGGGGGCAGGGGCCAGGTTGACCCCCAACCTCTAGAGGCAGGAGCCCATGGATGCCAGAGGAGACGCTGCTGCTAAATTCATCAGGGGAAGGTTGGTGGGCAGGAGACCCTCAGATCCAGGTGAGGTGGGGGTGGGGGTACTTAAGAGGCACCAGGACAGGTGGCCCATTTTAGTTCTTGCTGGCGGTGAAAACACCATCTTTGGGGGAGCAGTCACTCCAAAAAGCATCTTTTTTTAAGCATCTTCCTCTCCCTTTCAAGCAAGATTAGACATCTGCAAGCCCCCCCCCTCACCTTCCCTGGCCCTTGGGCCCCAAAGCCCCTTTCCTTGCCCCCGTGAGTCTTGCAGCCAGACCAGTTGAGGGTGGGGGGTTAAAAGCGCCCCCCACTCCGATTCCGGTCTTGTTCAGGGCGTTGGCTGCCAAGTCTGAACCACAGGGATATTTGCTTGAAGGAGGGCGGCTGCCAGCTTCCCCCCCCCCCCCGCCTCCCTCCGCCTGTCCCACCATTCCCCATCCGTTGGCCAGACCCCAACTCTCCCCCCCCCCACACTCCGGAGAGCGGTGGGCCGCGTGTTCGCTCACCAGCCCAGGATCTCGTGATATCCTCAAGGGAGCCAACGTTTTCTCCTCTCTTCCTGCTCAGTGAAATTCCCCGGAATTCCCCAAATACGGATGCAGAAGAAACCCGGGCCCCCACACCTCATCTGCCCCCTACCCTGACCTGCGTTTGGAGGGCCCCCCCCTCCCCAGTTTCCTCTTTAACCAATGTCTGGCTCTCTTTGGGAGAATGGGCCTTCGAGGTGGCCCCAGGGAGCGTGGATTGGGGGGTGCAGGGAGGGGGGGGGAAAGGACCACGACAGGACAAACTTGTGCTGTTTTTCCAAAAAGTGGTTTATTTGTCGAACGCTTTGCCCCTGGCGCGAGGCCAGGCCATCCCTCCCTCCCTCCCGAGGCGTTTGCTACAAGCAGAGAGTTGAGGATGGGTCCCCAGGCAGAAATGCAGCAGGGCAGAGCAAGATGCCAACCGGCCTTCGGGACTGGCATGGGCCCCTCTTCTGATGCCTACAAACGCCACCAAGAGATCCCCAGCAGCCAAGCAAAGAAGGAGCGGCAGAATCCCCCACCCCCACCCCCAGCTCAGCGACCGGCCTGCGGTTTCTGTCAAGGAGATAAAGTGCGTGGAAGGAGGGTCTCCAGGGAGACCCTCCTCGATTATAAAGTCCATGGGGAGAGGGGGTTTCTGGCCCTACCCTCGGATTTGGGGAGGGAGCGAGCCAGAGGGAAGGAGAGGGGCAGGGACGGGCTGGGGGGGGCTTGGAGCGGGGCAGGATCAGGCCCCAGGGAGGGTTCAGGAGGCCGTCTGGGTGGGAAGCACGATTTCTTCTGCCTCCTCCTCCTCCTCCTCCTCCTGCTGTCTGCGGAAGAGGGAGACGTGCCCCAGGTAGCTACGGTCGAAGCAGTCGTTGCGGGGGGGGCCCTCCGCCTGGGCGCAGCAATTCTGGGGGTCCTTCCAGAAGCGCCTCTGGGAGCCGCAGAAAGCGGTGATGAACTGAGATTTCTGGGGGGGGAAGAAGATGAACTGAGATTTCTGCAGGGGAAGAAGAAGAGGGGATTGAGGGGGGGGGGCGAACCGAGTTACCTCCGGCCCTTTGAAAGCAGCTGCTTCACTTCATCGCTTCCAGCCAGGCTCTGGATCAACCCGCTTGGGGTCAGAAAGATGCTCTTGGGAGCCCCCTCCCCTCCCTGAGGAGAGAAGATATGTGTCCCCCCCCCTCCCAGATGGGACACTCACCACTCCTTGGGCGCAGAGGGTCCGTTCGCTCTCTGGCAGTTTGCAGCAGGATTCCGTGATGTTCTGGACTAAAGCCGGGCTGGGCTTCCTGCAGAAAAGGAGGAAAGCCACACTCAGGAAAGGCCGGAGGGGATCCAGGAGGCCTCCAAGCCCTTCCAATCTCCCAAAGCAATCTTGGGAGACTAAACCCTCTGGCTTAGCGTTTAGGTGCATTTCACATTGCAGCCACAAGAGGGCGAGGTAGGTTGGCAAATCTGACCTCTCGCATTGAATTGCTTCTAGGACCCCCATCAAACACAACAGCCCATCAATTCCCCCCCCCCATTTGAAGGGCTCTTTTTGGGGCTCCTGAAAATCTGCCGGCTGTACAAACTTCTATTGGTATCCTAACCGGTTGGCATAAATGGCCCCCGAGCACAGCACCCTTGCTCCATAGGCTTGCCTTCCAGATGGCTTGGACTACCACCCCCATCACTCCCTGCCAGAAGACCCCAGCCCACGTGAAGAGCTTCAGAGAAGAGCCCCCTAAGTGCCCAGATTCCCAAGGGGAGAGAGATCCTCTTCCTGGCAGCTCCAACCCAACCGGCCAATTTTTTATTTTTTTTACAGATTAACAGAGTTGGAAGGGACCTTGTAGGTCATCTAGTCCAACCCCCTCCCCTGCTTAGGATGGTGGGAGAGAGAGCTACTCACTGCTTGCCCTGGCTTGACGCTTGGCTGCAAATGGAGTCCAGGGTGGCGGTGGAGACGTCGGACAGGTCCAGCGATGCCCCCTCGCCCTCGTAGTTGGGGAAGGGCACTTGGCTGGCGAAGCAGCTCAGGCGGGCCTCGCGGGTGTCCCCACGGCAGCAGTGGAAGGGACGGGTCTTGAAGGAATACTCCTGCTTGCAAAAGCGGGCCAGGGATTTTTCCCACTGGAAGAAGGGGGGGCAGGGGGAGAGAAGCGAGGAGAAGGGATTAGCCACCTGGGGAGGGGAGGCTCCCCCCCCCCCCTGTGCGAAGGACCAGGAAGGATCTGCGTCCAAAGATTCTGAGGACAAAAGGCTAAACAAGAAGCTAAAACAGGGTGAGCAATTACGTCTCCGGTACGACGTGTGGATTTCAACTCCCAGAATTCCCGAGCCAGCCATGCTGGCTCGGGAATTCTGGGAGTTGAAGTCCACAGGGGGGGGGGTAAAGTGTCATATTCGCCCACCTTGGGCTCAAAGTTTTCCAGGCAAGTTTCCCCACGAAACAATCGGTTTCACAGCCCAGGTAAACACACAAACCCTTTGTGGCCTTTTTTACACCTTCTGCAGAAGGGTGTGAACTCAGCACCACAGACCCAGCCCAAAAGGGGTTGCAACTTTTGACCTCCCCCCATCCGCAGAGGCCCCTTTCAGTTGGGACTTCCGGATGGATGTGGGGCTCCCTCTGAGATGGGAGGGGGGGCGGGCAGAGCAGGAGGAGTGGAGGGGGGGGCCACCCAAATTATTCAGTGGAGAAGGGATGGGCGACTCCTGAATGTCTCAATAAACTTTGTCAAGAGCAAAGTTTTCCAGTTGCTTCACACACCTGGGCAGGAGCGTCGGGGGGGGGGGGACGGACCCTGGTTGAACGGAGGCTGGAGGGACACAAACGCACAAATGCAACCGGGGGGGGGGCGCAGGGGTAACACTCACCTCGTTGGAGGCACAGGGCAGCCTCTGGTCCTCGGACAGCTGGCAGCAGCGGGCGAACTGGAGCTCCAGTTGGTTCAGGGCCTCCCCCTGGCGCGAGAGGTGGCTGAAGCTGGTCTGGGGCAGGTTCCAAGGGCCGTAGCTGGCCTTCCTCCGCCCCGCGGCGCAAAGGGCCCCCAGGTTGCTGAGGGTGGGGCGGCCTGGCGGGAAGTCTTCCAGCTTGTAGAAGGGGGGCCTCCGGCGGCAGCCCACCTCCGTGCATGGGGGGCGCCTCCCTCTGGGCCCCAGGGGCACCGGCTGGGGCTCCCCGTGGATCAGAATGGGCAGCTCTTGCCCTAAAGAAGGAGGGAGAGGGGGGGCAGGTTATAAAAGGGGCACCCCAAAGCCCTCTCTTACTCTGGCTGGCTTCAGATAACCAGCACCTCCCGAAGAGGCTCCTTGCTGGCTGCACCCCAGAAGGTTCCTCTCGTTCCCAGATCAAATTTTCTCTTTGCTTTTTTCCCCTCTTCAGTTGGTTCCTTTGCAGGGGGGGGGGGGGCTCTCAAGGGCTGCCCTTTCAGCCCCTCCTGTTGTGGGGGCACCAAGTTCCCCTGCAGAATGAGGCCCTTGGGGAGCCTTGAGGGGTTTAGCTTAATCCCAACAATGCATCTCTCTCTCTCTCTCTCTCTCTCTCTCTCTCCCTCCCTCCATCTATCATCTATCTATCTATCTATCTATCTATCTATCTATCTATCTATCTATCTATCTATCTATCTATCTCTGTCTCTCTCTCTCTCTCCCCCTATCTATCTATCTATCTATCTATCTATCTATCTATCTATCTATCTATCTATCTATCTATCTATCTATCTATCATCTATCTATCTATCTATCTATCTATCTATCTATCTATCTATCTATCTATCTCTGTCTCTCTCTGTCTCTCTCTCTGTCCCTCTCTCTCTTTCCCTCTCTCTCTTCTATCTATCTATCTATCTATCTATCTATCTATCTATCTATCTATCTATCATCTATCTATCTGTCTGTCTGTCTGTCTGTCTGTCTCTGTCTCTCTGTCTTTGTCTCTGTATCTCTGCCTGTGAGATTCCCCTGTATGGGTTTGGGTCTGGCTGTCATCTAAGCCCTCCCTGCCCCTCCTCAGCAGCCTCACCGTTGTCCAAATTCTCCTGAATCTTCTGGAACAGGAACTCCCGTGAGATCTGATCAGTAAGAATGTCGTGTTGGGAGATCTCCACCGGGAACTGGCCTGGTGGGGGCTGGTCATCTCCATTGGCTGGGGAGAGGAGGAGGAGGAAGAGGTGGTTAACCATGGATTGGGCTCATGGTTTGTTTAACTGTGGTTCCCTAGTTAACTCACACCCGGCTGAGCCAAGCGTTGACCAACCACACTGGGGTCCAACCAAACAGATCACCTGGTTGCAGTTTCTTTCGTTCCCTTTTTGTGGAAGTGGGGCTTTCAGGCCGGACAGCTGAAGACGGCCCCCTCCCCCAGGAGAACGGGAGCAGCCCCCTCCCCAGTGCTGAGTGAGGGATGATGGGAGGTGTGGAGAGGTCAGGGAGATGGGGAAGCCTTACAGGCTCCTTGGCCTGGCCTGCCCTCCCCCCACCCAACTGTCTCCTCCCTTCAGCCCCAGATTCCCACCCCCACCCCAAAATGCAAAGAGGTTCAGGCGGAAGTAAACTGGCTCGGCTACGAAGGCTGAAGCTGCACCTGGAGGATTACTCATGATGAGGTTTCCAAGGAATGACACAACATCTCACCCCTCGATCCTCACAATCGCCAGAGCTCAACGGTTCCTGGCCTCTTGGCAGAGCTTGGCCCTGTTTTGGGGTGTGGGAGGCTCCTGCAGCCCAAGGGGGGGGGCTGTTTTCCTGGCTCCCCTTCCCCAGAATGGGCGTCTTTGGCTCCCTTTCTCCATCGCTGAGCTGGAGGAAGGGCCAGGCTGGTGCCATCTGCTCCTTCCCTCCCTCTGCGAGGGGCTCCTCAAAGAGCAGGGCTGGCATTCTGGGGGTGGGGGGGGTCACTTGACTGCCCCAGAGCCTCGCTCTCCTCCATCCACCCAGGTTGCCCTTTCTAGCCCCACTTCCTCAGCACAAGGGCAGCCCCATCAGCTGCCTTACCCTGAAAGGTGCCCCTGTCCCTGGATCCTCCCTTTGGAGGATGGAGGGGCCCTGAGCCCCACTCTGTGGGTCCCTCCTTCCCTTGAGCCCCAGGAAGGGACCACTGCAGCTGCCACCCCATGCCCACTGCTGCCACTTCTCCACCCCTTTAGCCAGTCCTGGGCCAGCGGAAGCCAAGCCTCCTTCGCTGGAAAAACTTTCAGACAATTTGGCTCCATAAACAACACAAAAGGGACTTTCCCCTCTCTCTCCCCCCCGGGCGGGGGGAGGATACCAGCCAGCAAACAGGGAATGAAGCAAACCTCAGGGATTCAGAGGGGGGGTGGCGGGTTGGAACCGCTCTCGCTCTCCCGGCCCCACAAGAGCCTCCTGGTGGCCTAGGACCCGCCCGTAGTGGAGCCAGCTGTTTTCAGGTCGCCCAAGCGGGGCGGGGAGGCGACCCCCGAGGGGCGCCTTTCGCCCGGACCCTCCCTCCGGCCAGCGGCGGCAGAAAGCGGGCTGCCTTGAGGGGTGGGTGGGCTGCCCGGGCAGAAGCCCCCGTCCCCGGGTTAAGCAAGGAGCCTCAAGGCAGCGCCAGGGGAATTCAGGGCAGCCCCCTCCTCTCCGCCCCCCGAGGGCTCCGCAGGGGGCGAGTCCCGGCCGGCCCTCCCTCCTCCTCCTCCTTCCCCTCCCGGCCTCCTGAGCGGGACCTACCTGGCGGCGGCGCCTGGGTGGCCGAGAGGGGCCAGGCGGCCAGGCAGCAGCAGAGGCAGAGCCAGACGGCGGGCATGGCGGACATCACGGCGGGACTTCTGGCTTGCTCGCTCGGGGATCGGTTGCTGGTGCCGCCGCGGCTCCGGCCCCTTTTATGCCCGGGCGCTGGGCGGAGACGCCGCCTCCGCGGAGGGCAGGACCCGCCAGCCGCCTCCCGCCGGACGGGACGGGCCTCGCAGCAGCCTCTTTGGGGAGGGGGAGACCGCGCCCCGCCCTCCCGCTGCGCCCCCCCCCCCCGAATTTGCTTACAGGGCAAGAAAAAAGGAGAACTTGGCCCGGAGTTGGTTGCGACATCGCGGGGCCCGATTGCTTAATCCGGGGCGGGGGAGGCAGCAGATTCACCCAGCAAAGCTGGGCTCCGGCTGATGGAGGGAGGCCCCTCCCCATTTATCTCTCCTCCTTGCCTCGTGGGGTGGGAGCTCTTGGGGGCCCCTAGAAGCCCCCGCCGTAGCTCCACCCCCCCCAAAAGCCCCCCTAGCTCCGAGCACGCAGCCCAGGGGTCTGGAAAAGCGTCGTGGGCGTCGGGAGGAGCGATCCCCAAGTAGATTTCCGCGATCCGGCGCCAGGTTGAGCATCGGGTTGCAGGCGTGGGGGCAGGAATTGCTGCGGAGCCAGATAAGAGCCCGAAGCCCAGGAGGAGGGGCCGGGTGGGGAGGGGGTCTTTTGGCCGCCTCGAAGCAGGACCCGAGAGCTACCCCTGGCCCGGACCCTCCCCCCCGGGGGTCTCCTGTTGGGGCTTCCTTTGAGGGCGCAACCCCCAAATTCTCCTGCTTGGAAGAGATCTGCTTCTGCCTCTCACCGCAGCGGCCTCTGGGGATCTGTTTGATCACCAACCGAGACCTGTTTTCGACCAGATTAACAGTAACCCAGAGTTGGTTGGGCTGCAGGTGTTCCCTAAATTGTGGGCATAAGCCCACCGACTCTGGCTAAGGGTGCAGGGAATGGGGTGCAGAATCTGATGGGCTATGTAGTCCGGCTTTCCTTTTCTATAATAATAGATGAGCAGAAATCTCTTAGGAGGGGCACTTTTAGGGAGCGAAGGCAGGTGCTGAGTGACACCTTCTGTCTTTTGGGGGCCAGTGGGGGGGGGGTTTCAGTCCGGGTCTCTCTCCTGGGGAGGATCTGGAGAAATCTGTGGTGTTTCCTTGGCAACATTTTTAAAACTGGTGTGAACATTTTTAAAACTGGCGTGCCAGGCTGAAGAATTCTAGGGGGGGGAAGTGGGGTCGTGGCCTCTCCAGATGTTGTTTTGAAATGCTGTCAGCTGAAACCGCAGCCACTTGCTCAACCGGGTGGGTTTTATCCTCCCCCACCCATGAACTCTGACCCCCCTCCCCAACTGATAGGCCTCTGCCGGAGACCATGCGCCACCTGTGTGGGCAAAGGGAGACGCATGACCGCAAAGTCAGGAGGGCCAGACTCAGCAGATCCAAAGCCACCTCTGGGGAAACCGCCCCCCCCCTGGGGACCCCAAGTGCTGAAGGCTTTTGCACAGGGAGGGGCCCTCTGGCTAGCTCAACCAGCCCCCGAAACTCCCCTGCCAGCTCGACAGACCAAAGTGGTTTCAACAGGGATTAGGAAGACTGACAGCAATCAGAAATGACGTGGTTTTGCAAGTTGTAGTCACGTATTTTGGTGATTCGTAATACTGGAGCAACTTAAAAACAAACAAACAGCAACTCTTCGCTGTGGGAAAGTATCCGGCTCTGGACTTTCTCTCCAAGGTGAAGAGGGTGCTAATTTTGGAAAGAGGCACCTGGAAGTCAGGCTGAGGCATAACTCAGGAAACAAAGAGGTGGTTTTGCCACTTCAGAGTGTTGCAATGTTCCCACTATATTTAAAATTGGATTTCTGGGCACGGATTTCTTATTTCCTTCCTTTTGGCACTCATGGTTTGGTTTTATACAAGAGGCTTGGTTTGGAGGTGAACTGGACCCTTTCCACTGAAGGCCCCAGCAGGAGACAGGCAACCATCTCCGGGATGTCCAAAAAAGAAAGTTTGGGGTTTATTCGATTTATATGCCGCCCTTCTCCCAACATTAAAAGAAACACATAACTACAAAAGTTAAAAAGAAATTAAATAGGATATTCCCAAACCCAATTAGAATTAACAATGACACATTTTTTTAAAAACAATTCAAATTAAAATTAACAATAATCAATACTTTGATTTGTTTTGTTCAGGCCAGAAGTCAAAAATTGGGGGGGGGGGGAATAAATTGGTGGAAAAGCAGCTTGAAAGTAATTAACAGCCCCATTTCCCCCCCTTCTGCTGCCGATAACTACAGAAGGGAGATTAAAACCAGCATGTCGGGAAAAGAATGGCTCCCCTTTGTGAATTGTTTTAAGGGGAATCCTGCAGGTCATCAGGGAATCCACTTTTTGAGCAAAAGCCTCAGTGTCTCTTGCATGGAGGCCAGTGGTCACTCTGGGGTAGAAAAATGGATTCTAGACATGCTCAGAGGTTAAAACTTTCAAAGCCTTCCTCCACACGGACTCAGCAGCCCTGATTCTGCAGACTTCGCCTTCATCCCCAGGATCCTGGTGGTGATGCCTGGCTCAACACAGCATTCCTTTGGACTACAACTTCCATCCTCCTCTTCCACGGTCCTGGAAGAGCCAGGTTTCCCTGCGAATTCAGCAGTCAGCAAGTCTCAAGAAAGACCCTCGCAGAAAGACAGGTCGGAGGGAGGCCAGCCCGGGAATTTCAAACGCTGATGTGAAGGCCATCCCTCCCTTAAAATATTAAAAAGTTAAATATTTAAATTAAAAACACTTTTTTATTTTTCCATCCTCTTCCTTCATTTTACTTTGCTGGCCTCCTGTCACAGATGCTGTTTTTTTTGTGGGGGAAACCTTAAGTTTTTAAAACTCCTTATTGTTTGCTTCCCTTTGCAATTTCCCTCTCTTGTCCCCCGAATTGTCATGCCAGCCGTTGCAAGTCAACATTCCCGGTTCCCCTCCGGGAGTTGTGTGCGATTTCTCCGCGGGTGGTTCATGAAGCCAATGTGGAAGGAAGACTCGGACACGAACTCCCTTCGGGACGAAACCGACCCAGAACGAAGTCTGGGGGCTTCTTTTATTAAGCATACACAAGGGAGGGGTGGATTCACATAGCCAATGGGGACCAATCACGATTGTGCAAGTTTACAGTATATGGTAACTCATTTACTCTCCTGTAGACTCGAAGAACACTCATAGTCAATAAACCTTTTATCATCCTGCAAACATCCAATGCTTAATTAATGTTTGAGAGTTGAACAGTTGTAACCCCTGATTTAATCAACGCTTAGTTACAAGTCTGTGGTTGCTGATCTGCTTAGTGTTAAGGGTACTGATTTAATCAACGCTTGGAGTTGGACAGTTTGTCTTATTGATCTAATCATACGGCCAATTATTGCTTTTAGTTTACTGATTTAATCATATGGTTAATTATTGCTTCTGTTCTATACGTGTTACAGTATGGCAGATGCATACCTGCACGTATATCGCAACAGTTGTGGGCTAGGAAGCCCCAGGGCCAGAGGGGGTGGCCAGGCATGCTCTCTGGACGCAGCTGACCCGTGGCTGGAGGAGAGCCGGGGGTGGCTGAGCGTTAAACCGCAGGAGCCGCCATCACCCGCTTTGGAGAGCCCGCTGGTCCCCTTTCCTTTTGCTTCGTCTGGCCTGCGGAGACAGATGAGCCCGAGCCACAGAACCGGCTGCATCCTAGCAAGGAAGCCCACTCTCTCGGCCAAGCCATGGGATTCAGGAAGACCCTCCCCATTTTGCTATGTGACACAGAGAATCCCCAGGTGGGTTTTGCAAGAGGCCCTTAAAAACCAGCGTTTCCAAAGCCTTCCGTCCACGAGACGGTTCCTCTTTTATCCCCAGAGAGAAACGACCGATTGACGTTGCCTTCCTTGGAAGGCCTCGCCTGAAACCCTCTGGTGAACTGACCGGCCAGCCGGAGGGGAGGGAAGAGGCGCTCCTTGGCCTCTTGGCCCTGAGCGAGCCGCAGCTCCGGTGGCTGTGAGTCAAAAGGGCAGTTTGGGGTGTCCTTTTTCCAGGCTGAGTCCCCACCGCAGGAGGCTCCTTCACGGTCAGCCTGGAAACTCAACAGAGCCCCCAACCCTCCCTAAGTGGCACCGGGGGGTGGGGGGGCGCTCCAAAGGGCCAGGGCTGCCTCGATGCCATCTGCCCACAGAGATGCCAGCAGGCCTCCCCCCACCCCACTCTGGACCTTCCTGGACTCACGCAAGGGACACTGAGGCCGTGGGGCAGAGCAGCTGTCCTCCATGTCCCCTAAGGCAGTGGTCTTCAACCTTGGCAACTTTAAGACCTGTGGACTTCAACTCCCAGAGCTCCTCAGCCAGCAAAGCTGGCTGAGGAACTCTGGGAGTTGAAGTCCACAGGTCTTAAAGTTGCCAAGGTTGAAGACCACTGCCCTAAGGGTCAAGGTGGCCTCAGCTGACCTGGGCTGCCAGGAAAGCCCCTGGGGCACCGCAGGCTTCTGCCAGCGCAGATCCCAGCCCTCCGGAGGAAAGTTGGACAAAGTTTATTGGGGAAATTGAGGCCACCTGCTCCTCACCCTGGGTTTCAAAGCAATGTGGGCCCCCGAGGGCTGGAGCAGCCCAGCCTCCTGTCCCAGGGAACCGGAGAAGGCTGGAGATAGGAGCAGCTCAGCCCCTCCGTGCCAGGATGAGTAACGGCGGGAAGGAACAAAGGCGCCATTGTCCCTCGGTGAGCTTGGGACGTGCAGCAGAGGCCAAACCTGACAGCACGGCCCATGCTCCCCCCACCCCCTTGTCTCCCGCCCCACACCTCTAGAATTCAACCAGGAAAGTTCCTGGGGGAAGAAGGGCTGACCTCAAAGGAGAAAGGCCTGCTCTGAAAGGGGAGAGAGAGAAGGAAGAAAGGGGGAAAGAAAGAAAGGAAGAAAGAAAGAAAGAAAGAAAGAAAGAAGAAAAAGAAAGGAAGGAGGAACAAAGAAAGAAGAAAGAGAAGAAAAAGAAAGGAAGAAGGAAGGAAGAAAGAGGGAAAGAAAGAAGAAAGAAAGAAGAAAAAGAAAGGAAGGAGGAAGAAAGAAAGAAAGAGGGAAAGAAAGAAAGAAGAAAAAGAAAGGAAGGAGGAACAAAGAAAGAAAGAAAGAAAGAAAGAAAAGAAGGATTGAAGGAAGGAAGGAAGAAGAAAAAGAAAGGAAGGAGGAACAAAGAAAGAAAGAAGAAAAAGAAAGGAAGGAGGAACAAAGAAAGAAAGAAAGAAAGAAAGAAAGAAGAAAAAGAAAGGAAGGAGGAACAAAGAAAGAAAAAAGAAAGAAAGAAGAAAAAGAAAGGAAGGAGGAACAAATAAATAAATAAAGAAAGAAGGAAGGAAGGAAGGAAGGAAGGCTTTCTCAGAGAAGTGGAATTTTCAAGGGTCTAGTCCTCCTTGTCTTTTTGAGCAGAGAGCCACTTGGAGGAGAGCAGGTGGGTGCGTGGGTGTCAGGGGCCGATTGCGCAAGGGGGCCCAGACAGATGCCCCCCCCCCAACCAGGGAGGGTTGCAACAGGGCCTCCCACTCACTCTTGGCCCGCATGAGTCCGTGGGGCTCCCTGGAAATCAGTTATGAAAGACCAACGTGGCCCAGAATCGTCACCTCCTTGAGAAACAAGTGGCCACTTATGACAGTGACATCCCCCCCCCCACTATCCAGAAGGGCCCCCACCCCTCTGCAAAGCCAGAAGAAGGGGGGGGAAACCGGGTCAGAGGAAGAGGGCAGCAGGTGAGGGCTTTGGCCCCCTGCCCACCGCCTCCCCCCATGGCTTTGGAGGCCTGGGGCAGCCCCTCTCCCAGAGGACGGGCGGGGGGCTGGCAGGGGGGCACAAGCAGGCGATGCCAGGCGAGGCCTCCGTGGGCAAAGAAGAGCCGCCTGCAGATCCGTCTGCACCCCCCCGATTCCACCGCCACAGAAGCCGGCTCCTGGGCATGGGCAGAGCGCCGTGCTTACCGCAGGTGCCCCCCCCTATACATAGGACTAAGAGCAACCCCCCCACCCCCTCCCCAAAAAATGAAGGAAGCGAGTTAAAGCCGCATGGATTGAAGAGGGTTTATTACCAGCCGCAGGTGAAAATTGCTCTGTCCCACTGAGGGTTAGGGGGAGCCCTGAGGAAGGGGCTGCAAATGCCCCCCCACCCCAAGCACTCCCCCCACCCACCCCCCACCCCCTGCAGCGGCTGCCGCTCTCAGCTCAGGCCTGGGGCCTGTTTGGAGCCTCCAAAGAGAAGAGCCACGCCTGGTCCAAGCACTCCTGAGTCAGCGCTGACCAACGGAGCCACCTTTGTGGGGAGGGGGGGGAAATGGACTGTTTTTGGGAGCCGTCACCAAGGCGGGGGAGGCCTGTCAGGCCGGGACGTCCTGTTCCCCGGAAAGACTTCCCCGTACAGGGAGGTAGACTGCCTTGGAACATGGAGGTTCGGTTTCACAGAGATGGGAGGAATCTTCCGGAGGAAGGGAGGTCAAAGGGCCCCTCCCCAGCCGCTCTCTCTCCTTTGCAGAGCTTCAAGTGAGGGGGGGGCAGCTCCTGAGTCAGGTGGGGGAAGGACCCCCCCCCCCAGAGCTTCCTCCGTGTCACTCCTTGGGCATCAGCCCTTATCGGCAGGAGGAAGGGAGGGAGGGAGGGGGGGCCTGGCCAGGGCATCCAGATCTAACTGGTAAGCTGACCTTCAGTGGCCAGGAAAGGTTCGTGCAGCCCCTCCCCCAAATACAGCCACGCAGGGCTCCGGGAAAGGGCGGGGAAGCGGGTGCGACACCTTCCCAGAACCTCCAGAGGGGGGCAGGTGACTCAGCCCAGGTGACGCTCCAGGAAGCTGCCCACCGAGGGAGGGGTGGCATCTGCAGAGCAGTCAGCAAGGAGGGAGAGATCCTCAGCCTTCTCAGCCTTCGTGCTCCTCGGTGAGGACTAGGCCCTTGGAACGAAGCCTGGAGGTCTCCTCTTGGGTGCGTGAGCCGCGCCAGCCCTGCGGTGGACCCTGCCTTTGGCTCAGAAGAGCTCCTCCGCGTTCCTCACCCGCGTCTCCTGGAGCTCCCGCAGCCGGCGCTGCACCTCCTGCAGATCCCTCTCGCCGTGGCGGTGGTTGTCCCGGCTGCGGACATTCACGGTGCGGTGGGTCATTTCCTTCCGGCCGACCACTGCAGGGGGGAGAAGCCGCCCGTCACCCCAGGAGCAGCCTGGCCACCCAGCAGCTCCCGGAAGCATAAACCCCTTGGCCCTGCGCGCCAGCCTGCCTGCCTGCCTGCTCACAAAACACTGAGGGCCAGAAACCTGACGAGTCCAGTTCTGTATTTTTCCCCGGCTACATCCCAAAATCCCCCTGCGGAGCCGAGCAGAAGCGGTTTGAGTGACCGCAAGAAGGGAGATCTCCCGCAACCTCCGGGCGGTTGCGTGGTGGATCCTTCGGCCCAGCAACATGGGACACCTGGTCCTCTCTTGAGGTTCTGGTGGCCCACCTTCTCCTCGGACCCCCAATCCCCCTGCCCGCCTCCCAGGCCCCTTCACTCCGGGCAATGCCAACTCACCGAACTGGAAGTTGTACTGGGCCAACTGGGCCCTCCGGATTTTGCGGTTGAGGGTCACCCCCGAATCGGCATCCAGGTCTGCCTGGAAGCCGGCCTGGTGGAAGAGCCGGTGGACCTGCCCGGAGGAGAGTCCAGCAAGGCCAGTTCAGCCACTGCCCCCTCCCCCCCGGCTGCACTGGGAGTCACAGAGGGGGGAGGCTGTGGGGATGCCCACTCCCCAATTATAGGGGGTTCTCTCAGCATTTGCAATGGATTTGGTCGCTTGCCAAATGGGGGGGCGCAATTTCCCCATCCCCTCCATCCACCCTGAGGCCCCCATTTCAGCCTTTCTCCCCCCCCAATTTCCTCCCCCCTGGCCAGGCCATTGGGGAGGGGGCTCAGCTCTCACCTCTCCAGCGTAGTCCTCTGCATCTGGGCCCACCGGAATCACCATGATTTGGGAGGGGGAGAGCCAGAAGGGCCTGGGGGAGGGGAGCAGAGCAGACAGCTCAGACACCCCCTCCAGCCAAGCCCACCCTGGAGACCCCCAACCCCCCCCCCACCGCTCCCCCTGGGCCGCTCTCCCTCCTAACTGGAAGCAGGGTTCAATTCCTGCCCCCTTGGGGGAAACCCCCTTTTGTGGCTCTTGAGCCCCCTGTCTCCCCCCCCCCCCACACTCAGTGGCCCCCGACTCACTCACCACTTGCCCCCGTAATTCTCGGCCAAGACAGCCATCATCCTCTCCACGGAGCCGAGCACTGCCCGGTGGATCATGACCGGCCTCTCGGGGGTCCCACCGTCCCTGCTGCAGGGGAGACAGAGGGCGGGGCTGGGACTCTCGTGCCACCCCCGGGGGGCCTCCGCCCACCACCTTTTGGGGGTGCCCAGCCAGACTAAAGAGGGGTACACTGTTCTGCAGGCCCTCGTCTTTTAATCAGAGAAAAAAAAAGGGGGGGGGCTCTCACCGTGCAGGCTTGAAGGGAATCCCCCCCCCTACACACAATGCTTTGAAGCAGCCCTTTAAAGGCCTTCATAAGGACTAGGAAGTTGGAAATCGCAAAGGTCCTGTTTCTATTCAAGAGCAGCTGGAGGGGAGATGGGCCTGCAGAGGGCTGGCATTGAGCCCAATTCTGGCCTTCTCTGCTGCCCCCCCCCCGCTTTTTGGGCTGAGGGGAGGGGGGGGCTTGGACAGAACTTTATTCTGCATTGGAGGGCCGAGAAACGCTATGCAATTCAGCCCCAATCCGAATGTTTTTTTTAAATGACCAACTGGAGGAGCATCCATCTTTGGGGGGGCTTCTGGCTGTGGCACCGGAGCCCGGCTGATGCCACCCACCACCCCCTTTCACCCTCCGTCTCTGCCTCCCCCCTGCCCCCCCGGGATTCCTGCTTGGCGGTTCCTCTTCCCCTTGCAAGGGGGGTGGGGGAAACAGAAGGGCCTCAGCCGGGGGAAGGGAAAAGGGGAACTGGGGGCTCTGACGGAAGCGCCCCTCCCACCTGCGTCCGTGAGTCCCCGCAGGCGTCACGCAGGGCTTCTGCGGTCACGGCTGAGCTGACACGCTTAGATCATGCTTGATGTTGTTGTTTTTTTAAAGAAAAGGAGAAGGACCCACAGATGGGACCAAAAAGGCCGTTTTGGGGATTCACGTCATGCAAACCTGATTTTTCTTCTTGGGGGGGGGGGGCAGCCCAAAAAATATGGGCGTAAGAAAAAAAAGAGGATTTGGGGGCGAAGGAAGGGGTGGCTTGGGGAGGGGGGCTTGCTCTGCAGAGAGGAGCACCAGGAGGGTTCCCCAAATCTTCTGCGACCGAGCCACTTTCTAGCCTGGGGGGTAGGAGGGGAGGGGTTCCCCACGTTCTTCCCCAGGGAGGGAAGGCCCCTCACCCCTTGTAGGAGAGGTCGAAGCGAAGGGGCATCTGGAAGTCCAGCTGAATGGTGGCACACTGGTGGTATCGCCCCAGAGCGTCCTGGATCTGAATGTCCACCTGCGAGAGACGGACGGAGGGTCAGCAGGGCAGAGACGGGGCCCACCGTCCGCAGAGAAGCCCCACCCGTGGGATCTGGAGGGGGGGGGAGGAGATCCAGGGAAAGGATCCGGCCCTTCTGGGCCTGAACTCTGCTGCTAAGCCGGAGGAGATGGGAGGTGGCATCCGGGCATCGGACGGGCAGCCCAGCCCTAAAGGAACATTTTTCTCTGACGGCTTCTGAGATCATAAAAGGCTGAACTGGGCGGAGGAGGGGAGCCGGCCCTGCGTGTCCAGGAGGATCTGAGGATCTGCACCGCTCGGACGTCCGGCTGTGCCACTCACCCCCCTCCCTCAGGAGGCTCCGCGTTTCGAACTCGGCTCCTGAACCGCTGCCCTCTGGGGCAGGGAACTGACTGGGGCCCCCAAAAGCTTCGCCGTACAATTCAGAGGTAAAAAGTGCGATTCATGGGAGCTAGAAACTTGGCCCCCCCATTCAGCACACGGCTCTATATAGCCGCCCACTTATGTGGCAAGAGGCAATCCCCCCTCCCTCCCCCCATGTGCCAGGCATGGGGTTGGCATCAAAGGGCCAGCAGCCCCGAGGAGGAGGAGGAGGATGGGATTCCTGGCCCGGAAGAGACCCACTCAGCAGACAGGAATGCTTGAGGTCAGGAGTGGAGGAAGGAGGATGGCACAGCTGCCTTCCCCTTCGGCCCCTGGCTGCCCTTCCGGTTGGCAGAGGGAAGACTCAAGAGATTTACGATCCTCAGATCAGAATCACCCCATAAACCATACGGGGGGGGGGGGGAGGGGGCAGAGCCTGCCTTGGGGGGGCCACGCCCAAAACACGAACACTTCAGTGGTGACTCACGGATGAAGTGGCTTCTCTCTCGGAGTCCCGCCTGGCCCCCTTCAGAAGCACCTGGGGCTGTGGGGGGAGGAGGAGGAGGAGGCCCCCTCCCACCCGTCACCCCCCCCAAAAAAGCCGGAGGGGCGGGCGTTGTGGCTGCCTTCTTTGGAGAGGAGAGCCCTCACACTCCGTGCCTAAAAGCCTCTGGTCAAAATGTCTCCCCTCCGCCAGGGGATGGGCTAGATGACCCCCAGGAACCCCTCCGTCTTCCGATTCTGCTGCTACTCAACTGACCTTGGGCCCGTAGAAGGCGCCGTCCCCGGGGTTCAGCTCCCACGGCTCCCCAAACTCCTGCAGGCTCTGTTCCAGCAGCTGGGAGGGAAAAAGGGGGAGCCGTCAGGAGCCGCGTTTGAAAGCCCCCCCCCCGGCAGGGAGGGAGCCTGTCCTGACCCCCCACACGAAAAGCCCGTCTCTGGCATGGGAAAATCCCCCCCCCCAATCCTCACTCAAGACGGGGAGACAGAGGCGCTCCAAGCCCCCCACCCCCTCCGCCCAGCACCCGGGCTCTCTGCGCCGGCAGCTCACCCTCAATGGGAGGACCCCCTGCCAGAGGGGGGAGGGCGAGGCTGCTGGTGCCCCACTCTTACCTGCTCGGCCTGGTCCCAGAGTGGGGGGTCCCCGAGGAAGTTCTTGGGGCGGGTGGAGAGGAAAAAGCGGAACGTGAATCCGAAGACGGAGTAAACGGCCTGCAGGAAATCCAGGCAGCCTCTGATCTCGTCCCCCAGCTGAATTGGGAAGCGGAGAGGGAGGGGGGGTCCTCAGTTGCTTGCCCTGGCAGCCCCCTCCCCAGCGGGCATCAGGCGTGCTCAGCCCATGCGGGGTAAAGCTCTCGGTTCAGCCACGCTGGCATCCCCACCTGATCCATGGAGCAGAAGATGTGGGCGTCGTCCTGCTGGAAGCGCCGGACCCGCGTCAGCCCCGTCAGGGCCCCCGAGGCCTCGTTGCGGTGGAGCACCCCGAAGTCGGCCAGCCGCAGGGGCAGCTCCCGCCAGGATCGGGGCCGGTGGGCGAACATGAGGCTGTCGGACAGGAGCGAAGGGCTCTCAGCCCCCAGAAGGAAGCCCTCTTGGCCGCGCCCCCCCAAAATCCAGAAGAGGGTTTGCCTCTGGATCTTGAACCCAATACCCTCCCACCCCACCCCGTTCTCACCAGTGGCCGGGACAGTTCATGGGCTTGAGTGCGAAGGTCTGCTCCTCCACAGGGAAGCTGAACATGTGCTCCCCGTAATGCTCCCAGTGGCCGGAGATCTCCCAGAGTTTGGCGTTGAAGATGTTGGGGGTGACGACTTCGGAGTAGCCGCGCTTAAGGTACTCGCTCTGGCAGGAAAGGGGCCCGTTTGAGCAAGAAGACCCCCACTCCCTCTGCTTCTCCCCACACCCGCCTTTCGGGCCTCCTGCGCATGGATGTGAAAACCGTCCCAGCTCCGGGAATATCCTCTCGCCAAAACAGCTTTCTAGGTCTCTGATTCTCCTGCCCTGGAGGAACGGCCCTCCCCAAAGTTTAACAAGCCCCCTCTCCCCCCAAAACCCAATTACTTGGATGGGGGAGGGTCTGGGATGGACCCTCCCTTCCCCCCCCCCCGAAGCCCAGCCGAAGGAGAGCCTCCCTTTGCTGCCCCTTTCTAAGCCCCTCAACCCTCTTTAATAATATTTCAATATTTCGGCTCATTTGAATCTTATTATTTTTCAGTGATTTGTAGCCCCCCCCTCCCTCCCCCAAGAGCCCCCCCTTGCTAGAGATGGCTGGCTAGAAGCTTAATAATTGATTGATCTGGCTCCCCTCCTCTCTCTCCAGCCCACCAGGCTTCCCCAAACCAGCCCCCTTTCGCCCCCTTTTTGGCAGTTATTCTACCACCCACCGCAGTGGCAGATTCTGTTCCACGCAACACAACGACACACACAGACACACAGACACACCTTGATGAAGCCCATGAGGGTTGTGTAGATGTGGGTCCCTTTGGGGAGGAAGAAACAGCTGCCAGGACTCAGCGGGTGGAAGAAGAAAAGCTCTTGCTCCTGCGGAGGAATCAGAGAGACGGAGGATTTCCAAAATTCCCCTCGGAGACGGCAGGCTGGCACAGACACCCCCCCCCCTAATCAGGTTGCACCCCCTCCTCTCCATTTCGCCCTAGATTCAATCCCACAAGCACCCAGAGGGGGAAAAGCCACTTGCTTTGGGGAGGAAAGTTACTTAAAAAAAACCCCTCCCTTTTTGTTTGAAGATGCCACCCCAAGTTTCTAGTCCAGAAGGAGGCCAGAAGAGCCATTCTCTCAAGATGTCAGCCGCATGGGAATTGCGATTCTTGGGCAAAACCACCCAGGATGCTCCAAGAGGCACGGAGGTTTGCAAAGGGGCCCCTCGGGGCACCACCAGGGTTTCTCCGTGGCCCAGGGAGGCCGTAATGGGCATGGGGCGACGGAGCACCCACCTTTCCAATGCGCCGGTGGTCCCGCCGGGCGGCCTCCTCCTGGGCACGCTCCCAGGCCGCCAACTGCTGGGCGCTGGGGAAAGCGATGCCATAAATGCGCTGGAGGGACTCTCCGGAGGGATCCCCTTGCCAGGAGGTGCCGGAGTTCTGCCAAGGAAGAAGAGGGTGGGTGGGCACCTTTGAGGGGGCTCCTGGGGGGCTGTGCCAGTTCGGCTAGGGGCCTCCCTGCCCCTCTGGCTTCATCGAGCCCCAGATTTACCCACAGGGCACAGACACTACCACCACCCCACAAGTCCCCCGTTCTCCAGGGAGGATGGGCAAGGGCGCAGCCTCAATGGGAGAGACTACATATCCCATCCTTCTGCTTCAGGACAGGGAGACAAGAAGCCATGGAGTTTGCAGAGGGGAAGGGGGGGGGAAGTCTGGCCTCTTTACAACCCCCTGGGGGGGGGGTTGCTCTTCCATAATCCAGAGGTCTCTAAACTTATAAGGCTGCTGGACTTCAACTCCCAGAATTCCCCAGCCAGCCCCGTATAACTGGTTGAGGGATTCTGGGAGTTGAAGTCCACAAACTTTAAACCAATGTTTCTCAACCTTGACGACTTGAAGCCCTGTGGACTTCAACTCCCAGAATCCCCCAGCCAGCTGTGCTGGCTGGGGGATTCTGGGAGTTGAAGTCCACAGGGCTTCAAGTCGCAATGTATTCTTATTTATTAAAAGCATTTTAAACTGCCCGACAGCTGAAGCTCTCTGGGCTGTTTACAAAAAAGCATCGGACACTTGGGGGCCCCCTTTGTGTCTTGGGGGGGGGGGCACAAACCTTGAGGAGTTTCAGGGCTCGGATCACCCCGCTGTGCCGCAGGTGGGGGCCACGACAGAGGTCGACTAACGTCCCGCATCTGGAGCACGGAAAAGAGGAAGTGGGATCAGGCCACGCGGAAAGCAGGCCAGCCTAGTCCTTTTGAGGGCTTGTTGCAAAACTCACGAGAATTACAGCTGCCTTTTTGTCAATCGAGTCATCTGAACACTTGCCAGGTTTCTAGCCCTCATGGGCGTGTGTGAAGCCCCGGCAGGATTTGCTAAAGCCACCGTGTTTCTAGACACCCAGAGCAAGGTTGCAGGGCGGTCTGGCTTGTAGGTAACTCCAGCAAGCGAGACAATCCAGCCGAACATGGACACCGAAGAGGCCTGGGGGAATCCTCAGGGGCTGTAGATCTGGGGAGGGGGCCACTGGGCAGCCACCACCCCCCTCCCTCCCCACCTGCTGCAGGCTCACCTGTACACGGTGGCAGTCCGAGACTTCACCCGCCGACCGATGATATCCAGCTTGAACCGGTTGTGCTGAAAGGCAGGAAGAGAAACCGATTCCCGTCGGGGCTGCCGAAGGACGCAGGGCCCCCTCCCCATTGATTCGTTTTTTTAAGGGTCTCACAGAAACCCCTTTCCATGGCCTCAAAGGCGGCAGAGCCAGAGGGAAGCCAGCTCATCTGCCAGCTCATCTGCCCCCATCCCCACCAGGATGGGTCAGTGGCTTGAGGCCGAAGTCCAGGGCAAACATGGCTGGACTAAGTATCAAACCTTCCCCAGTTTAAAAGAAGGAGCATTTCTTCTCCTCCTGGGGCAAAATGCAATAGCAATAGCAATTGTTGGATTTATATACCGCTTCATAGGGCTTCCAGCCCTCTCTAAGCGGTTTACAGAGTCAGCATATCGCCCCCAACAACAATCCGGGTCCTCATTTCACCCACCTCGGAAGGATGGAAGGCTGAGTCAACCTTGAGCCTGGTGGGATTTGAACAGCTGAACTGCTGAACTGCAGTCAGCCTGAAGTAGCCTGCAGTGCTGCATTTAACCACTGCGCCACCTTGGCTCAAAATGCACTTCCCGGAGTCCTTCGGGATTGGGCGGCATATAAATTTTGATAATTAAATTAAATTAAATTGTCTACAAATGATCAAAACAGCCTAAAAACCCCCCTGGCCTCTGCTGTTTTTTAAAGGGAACCCCCACTTTGGGAAAACCAGAAATAAATCAGAGTTAGCCACCTGGCTCCACTTCAATCTCTCTATCAAAAAGGTTTCCAGGGTCTTGGGGACTCCCTGCCACTAGAGGTGAGGCCTGACCCTTTCCGGTTGCTCTCGGGGGCGGCAAAAGACCTTGGGATCCTTTTAAAAATTAGGTCACCCCGGCTGCCAAAGTAGGTTGCGGCGAACTTCTGTGTTGTTTTCGATTGTGCTTTTTAATTACAGGTTTACCGGTCATCCTCTCCAGGACAAGTTTTGCCCAAGGACGATTAAGTGAAAAAGAACGAAGTAAATAAAAACCGCAAGGCCAATTTTTTTCTGAACTGGCCCCTGGAAAAAAAAATATGCTGGCTCATCCGTGGGTCACCCGTGGCAACGTCCAAGTTGTTTTGGTTGGAAAAAACAATCCTCCTTATTCAGATCATCGGCCTTTTTTTTTTCGCCCGGACTTCCTGTTTCCTTAAAACAGCGGCTCTGCGGCGACGGGCGCTTAAGGTAGACTGCTCCTGACCACAGAGGCTCTACGTTGGAACACGGTGACTAAGAAAACTGCAAAGCCTCCTTCTCACATCCTGTGGCGGCCCTCCGAGCCGCTCTGTTCCCGTTTTTAAAACGTGTGTCAGCCGCGCGGAAGCCTTGAGCAACCAGTTCCACTCCCCAGACGGGTTAAATTTACAGGATTAAAATCTGGGCTGGGACGTTCCCCAGCGGGGAAGCAGCGGCTGTGGGCACCGCCAAGGGCTTGGAAGCCTCTCCGTTAAAGCAGAGAAGGGCTCCAGCTGGCCGAGGGGCAGAAGTGCCACGTTCTGAAGCTCCCCCCAAAACAATGGGCAGATTCGACTCACCTGGCATGTTGGGTTAAAGCAGTGGTTCCCAAACTTGGCAACTTTTAAGACTTGTGGACTTCAACTCCCAGAATTCTCCAGGCAGCCTTGGAGGGCTCCAACTTTGGCCACTTTTAAGACTTGTGGACTTCAACTCCCAGAATTCCCCAGCCAGCCACAAGGGAATTCTGGGAATTGAAGTCCACAAGTCTTAAAGTGGCCAAGTTTGGGAACCACTGGGTTAAAGAAACAACAGGGACGATTGACCTCTCCCAATGTCCACCTAAAAGAGGCTGAAGGCTGCCTTTCTGTCCCCACACGCAGGGCCTCTGAAGGGGATGGACTACAACTCCCATCAGGAGCCCCGGATTGAAGGGATCCTACCTTGAAGAGCTCCAGCAGATCCTCTCGGGAGACCTCCAGCCGCTCAAAAGGGACCTCGGCTGCGATGGTCCCTTTGCAGAGTTCTTCCAGGACAGGGAGGTCTTTACTGGACACCTTCCTGGGGTGGGAAGATTCGGGGGTTGGGAGGCGGGTGGGGGGAAGCTGTAATTAAACTGGGGGCGTTGGGGGGAAATTGAGCCACCAAGGGCAGAGTTCTTCCTCCTCTTTGCCAGGGTCTTTTTAAGCCTGCCTATGCCTTGGGGATCTCCTGGTGGTCCCCCTTCCGAGTCAGCTTAAACAATGCTGCCACCTGCTGGGCCCTTCTACCCAAACCACTTCACAGCACAGCCTGCGAGGACACCTAGTGGGCGTTAGAAGTACGACAGGCTCCTTCATTGACGTGAGAGGCACCTCCCTCCAATGGGGGCTACTGACAGGGCAGAAACGTTGGGCGAAGGAGGAGGGATTACACAATAGCCATTCCTTTTGTTTACAGAATCCTGCAGCCTGAAGGGACCCCCCCGAGGCCATCCAGACCAACCCCTGCTCAGTGCAGAAAACACAGCAAAAAACAACAGTGAACAGAGCCACCCCACCTCCTCTCGGGGGCTGTTAACGTCCTGCCCGAACTCTGCCCGGGTTCCCACCTACCGTTCCTCGTCCAAATACAGGTCGTAGAAGAAGCCTTCGTCGGTACTGGGCCCGTGGCACAGCAGGGCTCCATAGAAGCGCTCAGCAGCCTCGCCCAGGAGGTGGGCGCTGGAATGCCAGAAGAGCTGGGGAGGAATTCAGGGAGAGGGTCGGTCGGGCACCGGCCTTCCTGGGGCCACTGAGCAAAGTTGGCCTGCTGAGTTATTCCTTGCCGAGAGAGACACGTAGGGAAGGACATGGGGGCAAAAGATGGGCCCCTTTCTTGGAAGTGGTCCTTCTGAGCTCAGCTAGAAAAGGACCCCTCTTTGGTGGCTCAGTGGTTAAATGCAGCACTGCAGGCTACTTCAGCTGGCTGCTAGTTCTGCAGTTCGGCGGTTCAAATCTCACCGGCTCAAGGGTTGACTCAGCCTTCCGTCCTTCCGAGGTGAGTAAAATGAGGACCCGGATTGTTGTTGGGGGCGATATGCTGACTCTGTAAACGGCTTAGAGAGGGCTGAAAGCCCTATGAAGCGGTATATAAGTCTAACTGCTATTGCTATTGCTATCTTTTCTTAGGGGGGGGGGGAGAGGTGCCCTTGGCAGACTGAAGCGCTGCCAACCGAAGGCTGAGCCTGCAACCTGTTGCGATATACGCGCAGGCACATACGTTAGCCATGCTGAAACACGTATAGAAGTAATGACTAACCATATGATTGGATCAGTAAGACCAACTGTTTACCTCTTAACGCTAAGTAAGATCAGCAATCACAGACTCTTAATTATAAGCGTTGATTAAATCAGGGAGTTCGTTAATTAAATCAGGGGTTACAACTGATTAACTCACAAAGGATTGGAAGTTTACATGATGATAAAAGGTTTATTGATTATGAGTATCCTTTACCATGTACCGTAAACGGGCACAATCGTGATTGGTCCCCATTGGCTATGTGAATCCACCCCTCCCTTGTGTATGATCAATAAAAGAGGACCCCCCGGGTTCTGTTCCGGGTCAGTTCGTCCCGAAGGGAATTCGTGTCCGAGTCTTCCTTCCACATTGGCTTCATGAACGACCCGCGGAGAAATCGCAGCAACCCCCCCACCCATTTCCCTCTTTCCCAAAGAAATGGGCCCCTTCCTTGCTCCTCACCTCTTGTCCGGCCTGAGAATCAAACCCCACAAAATCCACAGTGGCGTCACCCTCCAGAGGACGGTCCAAATCATGAAGGCTTCCGTTCACACGGGCCGTTACCACGGTCTTGGCCAGACTCTGGCTGGGGGGGAGTAGGGTGGGGGTGGGGATAACAACAAAGGAGAGTTTAGATTCATTCGGATCAATGAACGATTTAAAAAAAAGGAAAACACCCATGTGCCTGGAATAAATAAATGCCACTCCACGAGGGGAAAAAAAAAGTATCTCGGGAATCTGTTTATAGGAAACATTTTGCAAAGGGCTGTTTTGAGTGTTTTAAGGCTCACCTGATCTGCAAGGCCAGCTGATAAGGGGTGGTAGTCCAGGACTCGCACTCGACGCTTTGGCCATCTGGCAAGGAGACCAAAATTGGACGCCTCTCCCAGAGGGTTCGCTCTGCTTGGCGCTCGTCCGCAGCAGCCTTCAGCCTCTGGAACAAGGCCAGGCGCTCTGCAACTTGGGAAGGAAGAGATGCTGCCTAGGAAAGGAGAGAGAACAGAAAGGGGACCACCATGAGACTCTTGTGCGGGAAAGACCCAAAGACACAGCCAGACTCAACATACGAAGAGGCGAACCATTGGGAGGGGAAGTGAACATGCCAACTGCCAACCCTCTCTCCCAAAATCTGCCTTATTGGGCAGTCCTAAACCTGCACATACATATACATATACATACTGCCTTTATTGCCATTGTACAAAATAAATGCAACGAAATTTGCATGCACCAGCAAAAAGGAGCACTTAAAAACCCAGGTCCAGCCTTCCCGGTTGAATGCCTGCCTGTCACGCCCTGGAACCTCTTAGAACCGCCCCGGAAAAACAAAGAAAGGCAGCGGACCGTGTATTCTCGGCGGGGGCCGCCCCTCCTCGCCCAGATCTTCTTCCAGGCGCGAAGGACCCGCATCTCTCGGGGAACCCGCGTCCCCACGTGCAAAACCCGCGCGTCCTTCCCCGGGGCGACCCGGACACGCGAAGCCAGGCAGCGGGTGGGCGTGGCCCAGCCTGCGCAAAAAAAAAAAAAGGAGGGGAAGAGCGCGGATTGGTTGCGCGGCCGGCCAATTAGGCTCTCCCGCGCGTGCCAGCCCCGGAATGAGGGACGCCGTTGTTTTCTTTCCCCCACTGCAACAAAAACCCGAGGAAACGAACGTTCCGGCTTCGTTTGGAGCGATAGCCTCCCGCCCCCCCCCGCTATCCCCCCACCCAAAAATGATATTTTTAGGCAATTTAGGACTCCCTCAACGCCGCCCTGAATGTGCTTTTAACTAATTGAGAGAAAAAAAGGGATCTTCCTAACTGCTGCAAAAGGCAAATTGAAACCTGCGCTCCCCCCCCCCCCTTGGACTCATCCCCCCTTTTGAGGAGGGGGGATTAAAGGCACAAGGCCCCTCCCTCTCTTGGACTCCACCAGATGCAACCATCAGCTTTCAGCCCTGAGTTCCTACCAATACTGGCTTCTCATTGCCCTGCTTTCTCCTTTATTATATTAAAGCAGGGGCGTCCAAACTTGGGAACTTTTTAAGATTTGTGGACTTCAACTTGAGTTGAAGTCCACGAGTCTTAAAGTTCCCAAGTTTGGACACCCCTGTATTAAAGCCTGTGCAGAGAAGACCTGCCTGCCTTTCTCAGGCTTTTAAAGTTCCCCCAAATGCCAGACAAGGCCACTGCCCATCTTAGCTCAACAGGGCTTTCCCCACAGAATGGGTTGTTACAATTGCATTCTTGGGACCCAAGAAGAGAAAAAAAGAATCAGCAAAATGAATCAGTCCATCCGCTGAGCAAGCAGTTTACCCCCAGTCTATCACAAAGCATAGAGTCCCTTCAATGGGCCTTCAGAGAAAGACACAACAAGAAACCATCCAGACGGTGCCTTCCTTCCCTGATTCACTTCTAAACTGGTAAAAGCGCGAATGGACATAAAAAAAAACAAGGTAACAATCAGATGCCTGTCTTGATAAAGTAGGGAGAAAAGAACGCAGAGCTACGTTGCACAAGCAGAGCCGCGAACGATAGCCGTGACATGAAGCAGAGATCCTGTTGGCATTACGAATCCATTCAAACAATCAAAGGGGAGAGAACAAAGTCGAACCAAGGTAGATGTGGAGGTTGCTGGGTCTTCCCATCACACATCATCACATATTTGAGCCAGGGATTAGACAAAATCAAGCAAATTACACTACAGCCCTGGATGTTACGTGCACAGACCCTGGATTGGCAGCAATCACGACAAACTCTGCGGGCCAAGTCACAGCCAAGCAATTCCATCACAAATCCCAACTCGACATCTCCAGGCACTGCCACAAGGTGTCACTTCTGTACCCCCTCCCGACCCAACCCCCTTCCCACATAGACAAAAGGAAGCCCCTCAGCGACTTCCCAGTTACAATCCTTGCCTTGAATCCCATTTGCAATCCATCTCAAAAAAAGAGCCCTTAGCTGCTTCTCACCCCCCCAATCTACAGAGGGCAGCCGAGGGCTTTGGCATGCATTCACGCCTAACTCCTATCTACGTGCCACGCGGCCTGGTCCCTCCAAGCAAGCCTAACATCGCCCTGGGATTTCTCCCAAATTCCAGAGGGCCTTTTGCCTCGGTTCTCCTCCAAGTCCAAGGTTTCCATCCACACATTTGTTTACCTTTGCAGATCAGTAGAAAATTCTACCATGCAATTGTGCTCAGAATTGTAGCTTTAATGGGCCTTCGGCAACAATTCCACCCCATCATTTCCTCCTGCAGCACTGCAGCCCCTGGCTTCCCCCTTCAGCTAATGTGACCCCAGGCTGCATTCCCACAACACATTAAGCCAGAAACGCATCCAGCCCCTTAAAACTAACCCAGGTCAGCTAATGGCATCAACAGAAGACACATTGGCTTCGCTTGCTGGGCCTTTTTTGCACCGTATAGCAACTCTCTGGAAGCGGCAGAATTATTTTGAGCCTGTCTTTGGCCAATCCAAATCGAAGCAGATCCAGCAATACAAAGTTTAACGAAGTTTAAACACAAGGGGTTCAAAGTGAAGTGTGATCCGCCAGCTTACAAGTCAGGTGGCACTTTCAGTTCCTGGCCAGCTTTCTAGCGCCCGTCTTCAAGGAAGCGGAGGAGGGCATGGTCAAAAGCATTAACCGCCATCAGCCTCCTGGCTTTGCTCACTCCAAGGTGGAAAGTGGAGGCCAAGCAACGAAGCAGGCCTCCTCCTCTTCCTCCTCCCTAAGATCCTGTCCCAAAGGTGCTTTTCAAAAATCAACTGGTTTTCTTGGTCTCTTTCCCTGAAAACATTCTCATCCAATAAGCTTCTTCAGGGAAAGCCAGTTAATTCAGTGAAGAACTGAAGAAGCTACTTGGATGAGAGGCAGGATGTTTTCAGGGAAAGGAAATAAGAAAAGTCCGGTTGCCCCTTGAAAAGCACCTTTGGGACCACCATGAGCTGGAGGATTGAGAATCTCCACAAGCATCCTGGTTGCACCCTTCCCCAGATCACCAGCCCTGGGACCCGTTTGCCATACAATGCCCAAAATTAAAAGTGGTTCTTTCGCCATTTGGTTCTGCCGTCCAAGGACGCCAGGAAGGCGATTTTCTCACAAAGTTTTGCCAGCACCTGAACTCTCCCTGGCAAAACTGGTGAAGTGCCTTTCCGTATTAGCAGAAGCAGCCCAAGTGTGGCAGAGGCTGATCCCAAACGAACTGGGGCCATGGGAACACCTCACCTGCCGAAAGAGCACTGATTTGAGGAAATGTTGTGGAGGCCCTGTGGCGCTTCCTCACTTTTTTTGAGTGTTTTCTGCAACCCGAGCCATAAATATTGGACCAAAATGAGAAGCAGCAGGAGGATTCTATGGGCGGCTTCCATATTCCAGGTACATATGCTCAGCAGCACAACTAGAATGGGGGGGGGAGCATGGGAAAGGAACCCAGCGCTCCCATCCTCCTAAGAGGAATTCCGGGATCCCCCAAAGGCACCTTAAGAGTGCAGAGCTACATGTTTGCATGCTACATGTCTGCATAACACGTTTGGGTGGAATGTGCAGCCCCAGAGCCTCTCTCGAAAACAGCTCTCCAAATAACAAAAGGACAAGGCTATTTTTCGGCCTTGGACTGGGAACAGGGGGCTGATGTGTTGTCAATCCAGATTCAGGTAAGTGATTTGCCTTCCTGCCACAGCCCCAATTATTTCACAGCAAATGCCTGTTTTCCTGCCCGAAATTTGGGTTTCCATGAAAAGGGCTGCACTTGGCACCAGAACAACCCTCCACCCCCCCCCCATGAAGGCCCAAAGAGCCAAACCATCACAAGCCAGAATGCACAACTGAAACCCTGCGTACCCCACACCTCCCACGGCTCCCCCAGCCCCTTCCTGGCAGTTGGGAGCAGATGACGGTGACAGCAGCTTGCAACCCACATTTCTCCCCACTCATTCAATGGTGTTTTTTTTGCTTTCCCTCCACCCGAGCAGCGGCTCCCTTCCATCCCATCATGGTTTTGTTTTTAAGGATAAAGTGACAGCTTTTAATAAATATATAAAAATTAATAAATAACAGCAACATAGTTGACAACAGAAAAAGGCGAAGGAAGGTTAGGCTGAGAGGCAAGCGAGCCGGCCTGCATTTCGGACATCAACTCAGAATCCGTAAGAAGAAAACGATTCACGTTATTGCAACATCCAACCACAAAGCGGATCAATCACCGGACAGCCGAGGGCGGAAGGACTGCCGGCCCTCGGGCTCTAGGAACGGAGGCCACACCAGGTCAAGAACACTTTTATTAATATGCGCTACAAAAATAAGGGGAGGACGGCCGTCGCGTCGCCTCCGAGGTGCCTCGCTTCTCTCTGCAAACGGCACCCGTTCCAAACTATAGACAATATGCACAAATCAGGACAGTCTAAACTCGCCGGGAAAACGTGCCTTGTGGATCTTGTGGTGGTGGTGGTGGTGGGCTGCCCACGAGTCTTCCTTCTGTGATGGTTCTCTGCCCCACCCGCCCCCCACCCCCCAATTTGCATCACAGCCACTTCATGTGCCTCTGCAGGTCTTCTCCGGCAGGTGGGCGAGGAGGGGCCTTCCGGCTTGAATTCTACTCTGCAAAGCAAGAGAGGGGAAGGCAGGCGGGCAGCACCTGCTCTCCGGCCACAGGGGTAGTAGCCTTGCGTACCTGCTGGATACCTGTGGGAGGGCTTATTTACAAGAAGAATATCAAAACCTTCAAACTAGCCATTTTATTAAATGTATTCATGTACAATGCAGAGACTGCTGTGTCCCACAGAGATTCTCCAGTCTCCCTCCCTGTTTCTACCCCCTTCCCCACCCCCCCCACCCCCCCACACAAGAAAACACTGGAAAGTAAGTCAAGCCAACACAATACCCAGATCAACAGGCACAAAAATAAAAAGCACAGCAAATGGTTATTTACAGTGTTTTCCAAAGGGTTTGCTCCCCCCCCCCCCGCCTTCCTCATTTTAAATATTGCCCTGCAGGCATCTCTCTCTGCTGATATCCAATACCCTCCCCCCCCCAAATGACCTACTTTGATGGAAGGGGGCTCTCCCCACCTTCATAAAACTTCCCTTGGAAGCTCCCAATCCCCTGCCTCCCAGTTCCTTCCCAGAGATGCTGGCGGTTCTCTGGGAAAACAGGGAAAAGGCTGCAAAATTTAATTTCTGTTGTCCTCCAGCTCCTCCGGACCCTTCCGGACCCCCCCCCCCTCCAGTGAAATGCAAAAGGAACAGCGAAGCAAAGGCAAAACAAGCCAGATGGGGAAGCGTCCCCTCCTTCCGAAGGAGCCTGGTTTGTCTTGCTACTCTCTACACACATCGTGGGTATGTTCGCTGCCCGTCCCTTAACAGGGAACGGTTTAACGTGAAAGCATGAAACCTGGGGACAAAAGAAAATGGCCGGGGCTTGGGGGGAGAGAAGACGACACAGTTTTACCATTAAAAGTGTTTTTTTCCCCCCCATTCTATTCCTGCCAATTGCCGAAAAATTTCTCTTATTTTTGGGTGGCAATTTTAAGAACCGGGAGCCCTTTGGACTAACCCAGTCCGAGACACCGTGCCCCAAAGATCCACAAAAGTGCCAGGAGAAATGGGGGGGGCAGTCGAAATAAGGGGCACCCCGAGGACAGCCAAGTGCTTTGGCTCACCCGGCACAAGACATTTACATCCGGTAGCTGAGATGCCACCTGTGAAACCGTTGAGGGCAGGGAGCCTCTTTGCCTCGGTGTGTTAGATAGAGCGCAAGTGGGCTTCTCTCCCCCCCTCCCCAAAAGCCCCCCACAACTAAAGCGGCATCAGGAGGGCCGCAATCATGCAGGAAAGCAGAGATCAGCCACGTGGCTGGTTTTCTTCAGCTGCAGGAGAAAACAGGAGGTTTTTTTCCCAGGGAAGCATCAGGCCCAAACTAGGGGGAGGGAGGGGGGACACAGAGACATGAACTAAAGTTCCCCCCCCTTCCCAGGATCTCCAGACCATGTATGTGGGGAAGGGGGGGGGCTATAAAGCACTCGTTCGACAGACAGAACTGAAAACTCAAAGCTTTTTCCTACTATGAACCTCAAAATCTTGACGTTATAAGTAACAGCCCCCGACTGCTATGGGAAACAGGGCTCCCTTCTTCCAGGTGCTTGACTTAAGGGGGGGGGGAAACAACAACTGCAAAATATTGGCTCTGGGAAGCAGACTTTGTACAAGGAGAAACAGAGAGAAAATTGCTTTTAAAAAAAGAAGTCAATGTAAGAATTGCCCAGGGCTTAGAACAGAGGTTTGTCCAGGAATTCTGAAATCCACGCAGTGTTATCAAAACTGTACATCTTATTGTAAACACCAGGGCTGAAATACACGTGCAATAATGGCACACAACTGAACTATATTATTTTTTTAAAAAAAATACAGGGTTCCTGTTGATTAAAGGGGAGGGGGGAAAACTACAGGATTAAGAGACTTTGAGGTTTGGAGGGTTTTTTTTCCAGAAAGGAAGGAAGGAAGGAAGGAAGGAAGGGAGGAAGGAAGGAAGGAAGGAAGGAAGGAAAGAAGGGAGGGAGGAGCAGGGCACTCTAATTCTTGGTTATTTTCACTTTGCTCATTCCAAAGAGGCCATGGGCACAGCATCTCCTTGGGGGTGGGGGTGGGGGAATCCCCCACCTCCCATCCCTGCATCCATTTTTCCACCCCTCCCCTTTTAAATTTCAAATCTCTCCGTCACCACCTCTGTGGCTCCCACCAGCTGGATTTTAGGAAGAGGGGAAAGAGAAAGAAAGAAAGAAAGAAAGAAAGAAAGAAAGAAAGAAAGAAGGAAGGAAGGAAGGAAGGAAGGAAGGAAGGAAGGAAGGAAGGAAGGAAGGAAGGAAGGAAGGAAGGAAGGAAGGAAGGAAGGAAGGAAGGAAAGAAAACCAAAGGGAGAGAAAAGCTCAGGGGGCTTCCTTTTGGTGAGGGGGGGGGGGGGCTGATCTGCATGGACCTCCTGACTGAAGCCAGCCCACTCCTAAGGCTTCTGGAGGGGAAGGGGCAGCAGAGGCCTCCAACCAAGCATAACCTGGTTTGAGTGAGGGGGAGAAGGTGGGTTTGCCCCACAGGACCTGCCCTGCCCTCTCCCCCCCCCCACTCCCACTCAGCTCCCACGAGCCCCCTCACCCCAAGAAAAGGCAGAGCAGGGCCTGGCTACTGCCCACCTTCTGGTCTCCTGTCTCCAGACCAAGCAAAAGAGCCATTGAGTCCATCAGAGAATTCTGGTCCTCAGCGACTGGAGACGGGCCTGAGAAACGGTCAAAAACCTACAAGACTGCAAAAGAAAAGAAAGATTAGCTGGAGGGGGGGGGAGGGAGAGAGAGGAGGGGGCAGAAGAGAGAACCAGCAAGAGGGAAACGGAGGCAGGAGGAGAACGGGGTGGGGGGAATTGCGGGGGGGGGGGCTTCTCCTTCTTGTGGACTGTTTACCCGAAGAGTTAGAGAGAGGGGTGGGGAGGGGGCTTGCTAAAGTCCCACTTTCCTTCTGGAGCTCCGATCTTAAAAAGAAATCCCGTTTTAAATTTAATTTCGTCACTTCGGAAAGCTTTTATTGTCAACAACCACTTTTTTAAGATTTAACTTTCAAAATTACTTTTGCAGGAAGAAAAACAAAAAAAAGATGTGAGCTTCCCTCCCCCTCTACGGAGGCCACCAACCACGGAGAAAAAGAAAGTCGAGAAACGAACAGAACAAAATATATATATATCTATATATATATATATATGCATCTATATATATATATATATGTTTGCGTGAGTTGCGTCAGAGGAGTTCCCTCCAGCCGCGGGGCCCTTTCGGTCTGGGCGGGGGGTGGTGGGGGTGGAGGGGAGTGCCTGTTTGCACTGCTCTGGAGAGTTCAGGCACCCCTTGCCCGCTCAGTACCTGGGAGGGAAGAAGGGGCGCTTGGGCACGAAGAAGGGGGGGCCCCGGGCGAAGGGGGGCCGTGGCCGTTTCAGGCTGTTGAAGGGGTCTCGGTTGAGGAAGAATTCCCGGGGCCTAAAATCCGGCCGCTGGTTCCTGAGCCCCAGCCCGCCTCGGTTGGTGCCGTTCCGTTGAGCGGATACCGGGGAGCCCACAGAGAGGCCAGAGCCCAGGGCGTCTCGGGCGAGGGGCCCCATGCCCAGGCCCTCCCGGCCCCGGCCGAGGGGCTGGCCGCTGTGGTCGCAGGGAGGCTGGGCCCCTGGATCCCGGGGGGCTCCCGGCGGCAGGCTAAAATGCTCCTTCATCGTTCCTTGGTGGAGGCCCCCGTGCTCGGAAGCCATGGGGGGAGCCGGGAAGGGGAGGCCGAGGTCTCCGGGAGGGGGCGGAGGGCTGGAGAACGGAGGGACCCCGCCGTGTTCCCCTGGGAGGGGCGGGGGCGGCTGGGGGGGGAACGGCACCCCGCTGCGTTCGAGGGGCGGGGGCGGGGGAGGAGGCACCCCGTGAGGCAGCGTCAGCGGGGAGGAGGCCTCCTTGGGGAAGGGGCTGGGCCGATCCACCGCCGGCATCCGTGGGGGGGGCACCGAGTGGTCCCTAGAGAAGAGGGTGCTGAGATCCTTGGGCGGGAGGGCCGGAGGGCCCGAGGGCGGCGGCCCCAGCTGGTCTCTGGGGAAGGAAGCCCCGTGCTCCAGGGGAGGCGGTGGGACGTGGCGGTCAAAGGGGGCAGCGAAGCCCCCGGCTCGGAAGTTGCTGACGCTCTCCTGAAAGGAGCCCAGCCGGTCCTTGTACTGGCTCTGGAAGCTCGACACGGCCCCACCGCCGCCTCCGGACCCCAGGGGGGGCATCTCCGTCGCACCCGAAGGGCCGTGGTCAAAGGTGCTGCCCGCACTGCCCATCTCAAACCAGCCTGTTCGGGGGGCCTCTCGCCCGTGGCCCCGGCTGCCCTTCCCCAGCACTCGGATGGACTCCACCGTCTGGATGGGCTCCCCGGACATCCCCCGGCTGGCCATGTTGTGGTAGCCCAGCGTCTCGATGGGAGCCCCCTTCTCCTCCGTGCTGTCGGGCAGGTCGAGGCAGGAGGAGGAGACCCTGGTCTCGATCCGGAAGTGCTCCTCCGCCTGCTTCAGCAGCTCCCCTCCCGGAGAAAGGACGGGCACGTCGCTGGCGCCCCCTTTGGGCCCCTGGGCGAAGTGCTTGCCCTCCTCGGAGGGCTTCCGGGAGGCATTTTTCAGCATATTCTTGAACTCTATGGTGGAGGTGGCCGAGATGGCGGAGAGGACGGACTTCTCCGCGTTGGAGGTCGGGAGTCGGCCGGTGGGGCTCAGGAGGGCGTTTTGAGGCGAGAAGAGGGACCTCTGGGGAGCCACGTGGGGGGAGTCGGGGTACTGCTTCTGGAGCAGCCCCGAGTGCTGCTGCTGCTGCTGCTGCTGAGTGGGTTTGGGCAAGCCGCTGTGGTTGGAATCCGGCGGGAAGAAGACGTCGTTCTTGCTGGGCGTCGGGGAGGCGTCCGAGCCGGAGTCGTTTCCCCGCAGGGCGTAGCTCCCATAGATTCCCGTGGAGGGCAGAGGATCGCAGCTGTCGTTCTGGTCGTGGAGAGATCGGCCGGCCTGGGGAAAAGGCCCTTTCAGGCCAAACCCCGAGGGCCTCGGCCGGTAGCTGGACATGACCGCTGGGTATTCCGAGGGGTCGGAGAGCTTACCCGCTTTTAGGATCGACTTGGCCGGCTGCTTCTCCAGGTTCATCAGGGCGGAAGGCGGGGGGCCGGAGTAATCGAAGTCGCGGTAGTCTTCGTCCTCCTGGAAGGAGGTGTCGGGGTAGAACTTCTCCTGGGGGGAGTCCATCAGCGAGGACGGCAGCTCGATCCCGTCCGGGGACGGCTTGTACATCCCGGCGGGGGAATCCCGGCTCAGACCGAAAGGCCTGTAGGCGGAATTGGGCAGCTCCTGCGGGTAGCCGTCGTCCCGGCTCTGGAGGGGCGAGCGGGTGCTGCTCGGGGTGGAGGAGCCGGGGCTGATGATCTTGGAGAGCAAGGACATGGTGTCCACGTTGCTGGAGGACGGCTTGTCCATCATCTCGTCCTGCGTGGGCGTCCCGCTCCGTTCGTCCCGCACCGGAGTCCCGTCTATGCTGTCCATGGAAGTGCTGGTGGGCCCTCGGTTGAAGTCCGGCGAGGAGGAGGACTGGCTCTCGGGAGGCAGGCTGGAGGAGCCCAGGCTGCTCAGGATGGGGATGTTCAGATTCAGGCCGCTGAAGCCCGGATTCCCCTTCAGGAAGTTATGGATCTTCATCTCCAGGCTGGGCGAAGTGGGCTCCGGCTCCATCTTGGTCTCCGAGATCTCCGAAGACTGAGGGGTCGGGGGCTCCGCCGGCCGGAGGGACAGGCTGGGCGCCTGGGAGCTGGGGAAGTCCAGGGAATTGACGGGGGGCTTGAAGCCGGAGAGCCCCGGGCCGTGTCCGGAGGACATCTTGTTGACCGAGGTGGAAGAAACCTCGGCCGAAGAGGAGGAATTCGGGGAATAGCCGAGGCTTTGCGGCATGAAGGGCTGCGTGGTGGACAAGACGCTCCTTCCCTTCCCGGGAGCCGTCGGGGTGTTTGTGGGGGCCGGAGAGGTGCTCTGGGGGCCCGTCTCGTTGGGCTGCCCCGAATTCCCAGCAACGCTCTGAAGAAACGAGGACAAACCTGGGGGCGGAAGAGAAGCTTGTTAATCAGGCAGTCTTCAATTTACGACTGTATCACCGACATAAAACAAGCCCCTGGTTCATGTGAGCAGGGGGGGGAGGGGGTTGCCCCGTGTGGCCCCTTTTATCAGGCCCAGAGAGAGCAGAAGTGGGGAGTTACAACCCGGGGCAGCGGGGGGAGTCGGCTCTTGTGGGGCGGCCCCCACGGCTTACCTTGCAACCCCGGGGCGGCCTGGGCCTGGCTCTTGGAGAGGGCGGAGAGGATGCTCTCTGGGGTGATCTCCACTTTGGAGAGGATGCTGGCCAAGGGGTTGGGCGAGGCCCCCAGAGGCCCCGTCCCGGGAGTCTTCAAGCCGCCCATGAGGGAGGAGGGGCTGGTCGGGGTGCTGGGGGAAGGCCTGGAGGCAGGACTGACCGCTGGAGGGAGAGATGGGGGCAGAGGTGAGCCTTCTGGAGCCGCTCTCAGCTGAAGGGTTTCTGCCCAGCGTCCGAGGACCCCCACAAAGACCAGCAAGGTAGCGAATCTGACCGCAGACCGAGAGGGTCTTCACGGCTCTTCCCTCCCCTCCCAGACCCCTCTGCCCTTTCACCTCTTCACAGGTGAGCCTCCTTTCCCGGCAAAACAAATCCACCTGCAAGTTCCCTGGAAAGCCAACCTGGCTGAGAGAAGGAAGCCCCTTCTCTCCCTCCAGCCCCCCACCTGGGGACCCCTGGCCTCCCTCTCTCCCTCACCTGTGTTCTTCATGACGGACGTCAGGCTGCTGAGGATGGAGCTGATCTTGGCCAGGTCCACGTTGGCCAGGTTTGGCAGAGGAAGCGCAGGCGACGGAGGAAGCGGGGTTTGGATCGCCGGCTTGGGGGCCGGAGGCGGGACAGGAGTGGGCGCCATCACGGGGGCAGCCGCCGGGGGCGCTCCAGAGGACGCGGTGGCTGCCGGGCTGGCCGCCGACAGCGGGGAAGCCTTGGAGGTGCTCTCGGGCATCTTGGCGGGGGCCGGGGTGGAAGCCGCCGGCTTCTCTTTCCTCTCTTCCACTAAGGCAAAAGTGGCAGGTGATTGAAGCCTTGCTGGGCAGCCTGCAAACCAACCTCCCCCCACGCCCCCCCATGCCCAAGCAGTGGGGCTTTGAGCCGGTTTAGAGCGTGGGCCACTCCTGGTGCCTGTCCCCTTCCACCGGCCATTGGGCACTCAGGGGCAGCAGCCCCGTTTCCCACCCAGTTGCTCCCCTCCAGTGACCCTACCGATAATTTTGGGGGCCTCCTCCTCCGCGTCGGAGAGCTCCATGTCCTCCACGTCGCGGTTGTCTGTGGCCAGCTCTGGCGAGGGGGATTCGGCCGCGGGCACCTTGGGCGAGGGGGCGGCCTCTTCTTCCCCCATCCCTGGGAACGGGGACTCAGAGCCCGTGGGGGAGGGGGCGTCCATGCTGGGCGAGGGGACGGGAGACTCCTCTGGGTCAGGAAGGGTGGCCTTGAGCTGGTCCAGCTTCTTCTTGAGGTTGTTCACTCGGTTGGCGAAGGTCTTGTACGCCTGAGGGGGGGGGGAAGCAGAGGAGAGTCAGAAGCAGAAGCGCCTCCTCCTGGGCACAGCCGGGCAAAGGGAGAAGGGCCTCCTCGCAGGGGAGAAAACCACCTGAGCTGGCAACAGGGAGGGAGGGAGGCTCTGTCTCTGGTGCCCCTCGGAAGGCCATCCAAAGCAGGCACAGCACAACATGGCCTCTGCAGGAAGACTGGCCCTTCGCTCGGCTTTCCTTGCCAGCCTGACAGAAGAGCAGGAAGCCTGATGGGCCTTCCCCCGCGAGAAGCATCTTGGCCCGTGTGTGTGTGTGTGTGTGTGTTTCTGTGTGTGTGGTGTTTGTTTGTTTGTGTTTCTGCAGACTCACGTTGGCCACCACCTTGACCTCCTTGTACTGGGCTTCGTAGAAGATGCCGGCGTTCTCCAGCACTTCCGTCAGCGAAGGGCCGTCCTTCACCTGCTTGTCGAGGCTGTTGACAAACTCCTCCAGCTTGGCACTGGCCTCCTCGAACTCCTTGGAGAATTTCTTCCCTCCGGTTTTGTCTGAAAGGCCGAGGAAGGAGAAAGGAGGAGTGTTTGGGGCGAAAGTGAAGCCAGGGAAACAGGGCAGCCCCAACAGTGGAATTAAGCCCCAGGGAAGGGAAGGAAGTCCAGGCGTCTGGAGAAGCTGCTCTAGTGGTGGGTTCCGCGTATGTCTTAGCGCCTCCGTGAGCCCCGCGACACTCCAGCTGCTCAGCGGAGCGTCACACAGTCACTGTACGCGCCATGCGCGTGTGCGGAAGCGCCAAAGACTTAAAAGACCGGTAAGGAGCTCGGGCGAGCGGGCCCTCCGGAGCACCGTATCAGAACGGTATCCGGTGCTCCGGACAGGCTCCGTGCCGGGGTGCACCGCCTGCAACCCACCACTGAGCTGCTCCTTGAGGGCGCCAGATGACGCTGGAGAGTCCGTCCCGCCTTTACCTTTTAAGCATTTGAGGGTCTCGGTGCTGCACACGTCCACCCGCATGGTGGACAGCTGCTTCTCCTTCAGCTCGATCTGGTCTTCCGAGAGCTTGTGGGACAGGAGCTCATCCACCAGCGACTGCGGCTGCGCGAGGGGAACGGAGACCCGGTTGAGCCCCAGCCTGGCCAGCCCGTCCCACCAAGCCCAGGTAAGAGGGAAGAGCCATTGTTCTGACCCCCTGGCTTGATTGCCAGCAACAGGGGAGGTTTTCCTGGGCTTCGGTCTGCCTCGGAAGAGGCTCGGCTGGAGCTTCCCTCCTCTGCCCGCAATCCAAGGGCCTCCCAGCCTCCCACCTCGAGTGACCCTCAAGCTGAACGGAGACAATCTCTTCCGTCCCTGGACTTACCCGAAACTCTGCCACAATCTTGGATTTCAGTGCTGCCTTCGGATTGGTGGAGGCTGGAAGGGAGGGAAGGAGGGAGGGAGAAGCATCTCATTTAGAAAAGGAACCCAACCCAAGGGTCCCCAGCACTTCCGCCTCGACCCACTCCTCTTCTTCATCCTGGGATGTGACCCTGATCTCCCCCAGGGAAGCTAAGGGGTCGTTCTGCCTGCAGGGCTGATGCAGGCACTGGGCTGGGGCCAGGAGTTACAGGCCCCCAGCGGCCCTTTTGGGAAGGTGGGTTAGGGGCTTCAGAGTGGAGGTTGGGGGGACTCATGGCTCCTTCGGGGGAACCTGAGCTTCTGACCGGCGCTAAGCGGCTTCCTGGGCAGCCCATCATCCTGACTGCTGTTTGGGGCGAGGGACAGAGAGGCCTTCCCCTTCTCTTAGCCTGCCAAGGCTGGGCAGGAAACATCACTGCCGTGTGAGTGGGTGGTTCTCCCAAAAGGGGGACGGGGGCCCCCTCTGCAAAGCGGCCTCTGGCTGCCCCGTTGAGACCCAAGAGTTCCTTACTTTGAGATTTCTTCCAAGACTTCGTTGGCTGTTTGCTCGGAGTTTCTTTCTGCTGCTTCTGGGATTTGAAAGTGGAGCCTGGAAAACACGGTTGTGTGTGCTGTACTCCGGGGGGGCCTCGGAGTGAACTGAGATGGGGGTGGGGGCTACTGTGAAGGACCAGAAGGGCCCCTCTGCTTTGACTCCCATGAGCTGCTCCCCAAACGAATATAGATTGAGTACGAAGGAAACACTGAACTGGAGGCCATCCCCAGCGCCTTCCCTCCACAGGACAAACTGAGAAAGGGCTAATGCAACCTTTTCAACTACTTCAGGCCGGCCAGCTACTCGAGGGGGGACACATTTTAGGGGACAAAGCAGAGTTTCAGCCAAGGATTCGGAGCTGCCCGTCCGGTTGCCTCAACGTCCCCGACTGAGTCTGTGTGGCTCGTGGAACCCCCGGAGAGAAGCACAAGAGGGGGCCAGGAGGGGAAGGGAAACGCAGGGGGAACTTACTTAAAGCTTCTTTGAGAACGACGATGGTTTCTTCCGGATACACATTTCTGTCTTCCCATATTTTAAATATCCTCTCTATGGACTTGGAGACGGAGGGATCTCTGGAAACAACAGAGAGGAGGCCGGTTGGGACCAAAGAGGCAGCTGCGTGTTTTTGGGAAGAGCCATTTTCCACCCGAGGACCGAAATCCACTCAAAAGTCAGATTCCGGCAGGGGTTCCGATGACGACAGGGGCGGATTTGACCAGTGACATAAAGGAGGAGGAAAGGCTCTCATCTGCCGGCCACTTTCTCTGCATCTCAGAGCAAGGAGAACAAACAAGGAAAGGGCTACCGAAACACCCCCTTCCCCCAAATATTGGGATTCCACAGCCTGACTGGAGAGATTTTGGAGGCCTCTGGAAAGCACAGGAAAACCGAGGTTTTTCCAAGCGAAGAGAGAGAGAACTTTGCCACCGAAGAGAAAGGGCCCAATGACCGAAGGGCACCAGAGGGGCATCGAAGAAAGCTTGTTCCTCCAGCAATCCCCCCACCAGCACTTCCACGGAGGGCGAGGAGTGGGAGAAAGCTCCTTCCTGAAGGAAAATATCCCCCCCCCCCAGGGCAGCCACCAGCGGCCTCGTCCACCCTTAAGAGTGGCTGAGGTAGAGAAACACGGCTTTACACCCAACCGGCCGGCCCAGATTTTGGTCGGCACGGCTGCCCCCTCTAAAAGAGAAAAAACCCTGGAGGTCTTTGGAGTCAGTCAAAGCACCGTAAGAAATAACGGCTGGGTTAAAACTACAAATATTGCCCTAAGAACCTTCCAGACACGCATAACTCTCCAAAGAGGCAGAAGGTAGAGAGGGGCAGCAGGATCCAAAGACAGCCGGACTTCCAGGGAGCTCCAATTGCCCCCCCCCCAATCACTGCAGCCCCACCGATGAGGAGAAAGGCCCAAAGCCACCAAGGAAAAGAGGAAATGCAAAAGTTTAGGAACACGAGGCTCTTTTCTTGGGAACCTTCGCTAAGCGGAGAAGCAGCCCCAGGCAGCAAACCCAGGACCTTCTCCCCACCCACCCAGGAGCCTCCGCTGAGCAGAGTCTCCAGGCAGTGGGGCAGAAGGGAGGGGCCGACCCCCTGCCCACCTGAGTCCCACCGACCAGGAAAAGGGGGATTGCCTCCTGCTCTTCCTCCTCCTCTTCCCAAGTTAAGAGCTGCTGAGCTGCTTCCGATACAAGTTTTAAACTTAGCCGGAAAGCTCCCAGGCTCCCTCTCCCGCCTCACCTCCGCAGGTGAGTTTGGGGGGGATCCCAGGGGCACAGAGTGGCCAGAGAGAATTGCAGCCACTGGCAATAAAACCCCCAAAGAAACAAGCACCTCCTGCTCTGTTGCCAAAGAAACTTCGGTCGAGGCAAAGCTCTGGAGCTCTCTCAGAACCACAACCGCTTCCTTGACCGAGCAGCCGTCTGTCCAGCCCCTTTCGGCCCTCTCACGGCCCTTGTGGCCAGTGCAGCCGGAGGGGCCACGGGAGGGGCAGGGAAAGGGCCGCCAAAGAGCCCCCACTTACTTCACCAGAGCAGCGGCTTCAGGCAGCACTTCGGCAAACGTGTCGCGAAAGATGATGGCGTTTTTCCTCTTGCAGTTCTGGATGACGTCGTTGGCCAGGTAGAAGAGGTTCAGTCGGTGAGCGAAGGCGGCTGGGAGCAGAAGAGAAGCAGGGGGGGGGAGGCAGAGGGGGGGGGTCATTCAACCGGGCCAGCTGACCTCGGACGGATCGCCTTTAATCCCCCTCTTCAGCCCTGCCCTTTACCTGCTTATTCCCCCTGCGGCCGCCCTTCCCAGCTGCAAATCTGCAGGGGGGGGGGGTGTCCTAACTTTTAAAACTGCCCCCCCTTAAATCTGCAGGGCTCCTGTTTCTCCTTCAAAAGACACACACACACACCGCCTGCAGATTTGGGGGAGGGGGGTTGAGGGTGGCTTTTATTTGCTTGGGGTGCTCTGTTGAGCTCAGGGGGCGTCAGGGAATGCCACCCCTGGCACCCCAAGGCCCTCTGCCTGCCTTGGGGCTGGGCATTTCACCCGCCAGGAGCGATGGCGAACCTTTGGATCACCCCCGACCCCACCCCAGAAAGAGGCCCCCCCCTCTTTCCCTTCCCTGCCACCCCCCCCCCCAGCCTGAGTGGCTGCCATTTGCTGGCTGACCCTGAGATTCCTTTGCCATTGTCGGTCCAGCCTTACGCCACAATCCGTCCCGTCCTCCGACCAGCAAGAACACAGTTGCTGGGGCCAACGACAGAGGCTGGTTGACACGTTGGCCCAGGTCTCTTAGGCCAGCAGCCTCTCCCACTAGAGGCCCACCTGCTAGCTCTCTTCCGGCTGCCAGAGTGGTGGGATAACCACACCCATTGTCCCCAGCCGGAAGCAGGAGCAGCCTAGCAAAACCTGAGAGCAGCTGAGGGAGCCCCCGGTGGGCTTATCTGGCCCCCAGCGTCAGGCATTCGAAAGCAAAGCAGAGGCGCAGTTCCGCTTGCAGGAGTCCAAGGCAGCTTTCAAAACAGTGGAAGGCAGCACCCCAAAAGCTCCCCCTGCCCTCTTCATCTGCTCCAGGGGCGCCAGGGATTGGGGGGGACATGCCCCCCCCCAATCCCAAGGGAAGGGAGCCTGGATGCGTCTCACAGCTTCGAGATGACCTTGGTGTGGCCGCAGCCCCCCTCCAACACCCGTTCTTCCTGAAGCTTTTCCTTCCCAAGAGAAAGGATGAGCTGCCTGACTGCCTTACCCCTGTGGGCACAGGGCCCTGCTTTCCCCAAATCTGGATTGCCAGCTAGGGAGGCTCAGGCCCTTTGGAGGGACCCAGCCAAGCGCTGTCTCCCCTTAGGACTCGGGAGGGGCTGCTGAACATTTGCACAAGCTCTGCCCCCCCCCCCGTCAGCCGTCTCCCTGGGCCAGGAAAGGAGAGGGGCTCCGGCCCCCCACTGCCACAGCTTTATTTATTTATTTATTAGACTTATCTACTGCTTCATAGGGCTTTCAGCCCTCTCTAAGCCATTTACAGAGTCAGCATATCGCCCCCCACAGTCTGGGTCCTCATTTCACCCACCTCAGAAGGATGGAAGGCTGAGTCAACCCTGAGCCGGTGAGATTTGAACCGCTGAACTGCAGATAACAGTCAGCTGAAGTGGCCTGCAGTGCTGCACCCTAACCACTGCGCCACCTCGGCTCAGTTTTCCCTCCCAGAGCTGACCCTCTCTGGATTGTACCCCTCCTTCCTCAGCCGTCCCCTCACCAGGGGCAGGGAAGGCATCCTTCGTGCCAAAGTCCCTGGCAAAGCCAGGAGCGAGCAGACTGCTGAAATGCCCCCCTGGCCCTGGGCTGCTGCCCTGCCAGCCCACCTTCCTTCCCGGATCGCCACAGGGCAGATTATTCCAATCCCTGTTGGGCTCAAAGGCAGCTGGACAGGCTCTCCCGCTCAGGTGGTTTCTATTGCCAGACGTTTTAAGAAGGGTCCTCCCCCCCACCACCACCACCGCCTCAAAGAGCGACCAACGGCAAATGCTCTGTGGCCCCTCAAGGAAAACGAAAACTCCTGGCACGGCTGAGTCCCCAAGTGATGCCCTCCAGGCAGAGGGGAACCACTTCCACCCCTCTGCCTGATCCTGGTTCAGATTTGCTCATTCAGCTGTCAGGATTCCCAACTGGGGGTCCCTGCAACACGTGGGAGTTGTGTCTACGCAGGAGGGGAGCCAAGGGATGGGTGGTCAATGGCCCCAGAGGGTTTGCCTTGGAGTTGGGGTGAAACCAACCACTTATTTAAAACAGAAAAAGACCCCAACCATTTCCGTGGTGTCTTTGAGGGGGCAGGAACCACCTGATCAGACTTTTGCAAACTACTCAAGGTTCGTTTTTTGGGAGGAAGAAAACCTTTAAATAAACAATGACCCACAACCCATGGATCAAACAACAAATCTCTGACGGGGCCTTTGGGGGGGGGGGGGATATCCACAGCCATTCTCCTGCCGTTTCAAAGTGCAATTTGCAGATTGCCTTAGGAATTCCTAGGTAAGCGTGCAAGGACAAAGCTGTGCAAGAGGGTCTTGGTGCAAGACATCCCCCTCCCCCACAAACCTCGGAAGGTTCAAGCTGCAGAGACTCCCCTCTGGAGACCCTTTCCAGCCACCCACCCACCCCCTGGTGTTCTGACCCTCGTTCGTCCCCAAGCAAATCAGCTCCAAGCATCTGCGGCACCAGACTGCTCCGACCTCACCCGCTCTCTCCATCTCGCATGGCCATCCCGAAAAACTGCCATACTGCAAGGCAGCCGTACCGCCACCTTGGCAGCTTCAAGACGCCTGGACTTCAACTCCCAGAATCCCCCAGCCAGCCAATATCACAGAGGTGCCACCGCACCACACAACCACAGCATCTCTCTGCCCTCCAGGAGTCAGCAACCCAGCCTCAGCCTGGGCTGACCCCCATTTCCCACCCCCAGCCAGGCCTGTGTTTCTAGCCCAGTGTTTCTCAACCTTGTCAACTTGAAGATGTCTGGACTTCAACTCCCAGAAATCCCCAGCCAGCGAATGCTGGCTGGGGAATTCTGGGAGTTGAAGTCCGGACGTCTTCAAGTTGACAAGGTTGAGAAGCATTGTTCTAGCCAGCTCTGCTCTTGAGAAAGGAAACCCTTTTCGGGAGCTGGTTTAGGTGGAGACAAAACTTTAGGGTGCCCCACAGCCGGTATAGGGGAGAGGCATTCTTGAAACATCCCCGTTCTGCAGCCATGGGAAACCAGGCCAGAGGCGCCTTTCCCACCAATCCTAAACTGCCAGATACTGGCCAATATTCCTTTTTCCACCTTATGGAAAGTTTTAAGCTCTGTTCTTTTAACTCCATAAAAAATGTAACTCTGTGAGAGTTTTAACCCAAGAACCGCCTTAAATTGAAGCACAGCGGCTGTCCCATTCGATTGTCGAAATGGCGAATTATCTGTTTCTACGGGCAGCCTCTATGCCACTCCCACCCGCGTGTCTTAAGACCATTAATGTGGGTTTTTTTTCCAACTGCGCCACCAAGTTTTTAAACCAGCTTTGCCCTGGTGGCGGTCAGCGACACGAATGTCAAATGGAGACCTGTAGCCCGTGGTAATAAATTTGCCATTTTCAGAAAAACGGAGACACGCACATTTTCATAACCTCGATTCTAAGCCTTGGGTGGAAATCCGAGTGAAATTAATGAGATTACTAATTGTGCTGCAGATGGGGATGTTCCCTGAGGGATGATGCGGCTGAGGCAAACATTTCGCAGCCCTTCAAGATTTTAACTGATATTTCAAGCCGATATCCAATTCGCAGACACAATTTCATGCCGGTCACCAGATCCCACAACTTCTTGGGAAAGCCTGGGAGCCATTCCCAACATTCAGAAATCCAGAGAAAGCGCAGAGGTGCAAAGCCAACTTTTGGACTCACAAGACAGTTCAGAAAACTTGAGTAGAGAAAGCATCTCTTTTTACTTGGGAAATCCACTCTCCGCTTCCCGAGAGGAATCAAGTGTGGGGAGGAGGGGAGGAGGGGGAACCATGAGGCCAGGCACCCATTCAGAAGCTAATCCAGGCAATGGGCAAGAACTGTTGACACCAGCAATGCTATTCCATTCACAACCAAGATTAGCATATTTTTAACGCTCCCTCCATCAAACACGTCTTTTCCGTTCTCTCTCCAAAGACTGAAACACAGATGTTGTCCATCCCGGCTTGCCTTTCCCACCTGCCGCCCTCCAGATGTGCTTTTGGCATCTGGGGAGTCGCACATCCCCCCCCCCCCAAAGTAGGAGGAAGGGTAGCAGGTTGGAAAGGACCATTCAGGAACAGCCCTGGACAGGCAGACTTTAGACCTTTGGCCCACAGCAACATTTGCAATCTTTACAAAAAAACCACTTTAAAACAAAAAATAACCAACCTCTCGCGGGACAAGAGGGTTTTTAAAAGACCAGGAATGCGCCCGACGAGTCCAGAAACCAGCTAAACATTTCCCGCAAAGTGGCAAGCGAGGAGGGGAAGCGTTTGCCACCAGCAAAAGTGCCCTCAATTGCCCTTTTCAGCAAAATAAGCCCTGTTTATTTTATTTTCCAGACCTCCTCCTCAATATTTTCCCTTCGGAAGAATCAGCCACAGAAGAGGAGAAACAAGAAACCGTCTGCAAACATCTCAAAAGGTTTTTCTGAGTGCCCCTGTGAGTCCAGGTGGCACCTTGGCACCACCCTGAAGGGTGGGGAGGGGAGATTCCTCTCCACCTGCCCGTCTTCTGCCATGCGGGTGCCCAGCCAGCCAGACCCAGAAACAGGGACAATGGCAAGTGATGGTTTAGCATAGGGTGGGAAACGTGGCAGAAGAAGAAGGGAAGAGCAGGGGCCCCCACTCAAACCTGCCCCACTTTGAGACTGGGTGGACTTCAACTCCCAGAATCCCCCAGCCAGCAAAGCTGGCTGGGGGATTCTGGGAGTTGAAGTCCCCCAGTCTCAAAGTGGGGAACGTTTGGAGACCTCTGATCCACTTGTCCTTGCAAGGGAGACCTGCGTCCAGGAAGGCTCAATGGTCAAGCTCTGGTCCAGCTCCGACCGGGGGGGGGGTCTCCAATGGCGGGGTGGGGTTGGGGGGGCATCAGCCTGGCTCAATGCTTGCAAGGCAGACACCCCTCTCCATCGTCCCACCAGATCCAGGCAAAGCAAAGCAGGGGGGCCTCTCTCTCCCCCCCCTCCCATCTTCTTCGGACCCCCCACCCCTCCCCAACGGCGGAGGGGCGGACCGCGGGGAGAACCTCCGGCGTGACAGCGGACCCCCCCTCCCCTCCCCTCCCTTTCCCAGCACTCACAGCGGCGCATCCAGTGGATCCATCGGCGGGCGATGGCTGCGTGGTGGCGCTTGTTCTCCAGGCACCAGGAGGAGAGGCCCTGGATGGACTCCATGGTGTTGCTCAGCGCCTGCAGCTTCCTGTCCAGGGACGCCTCCAGCCCCGACGAGGAGGAGGAGGAGGAGGAGGAAGGCGGCGGCGGAGAGGAGGAGGCCGAGAAGGCCGCCGTGCCGGACGACGACGACGGGGCCGCGGCCGAGGAGGAGGAAGAGGCCGAGGAAGAGGAGGAGGAGGCGGAGGAGGAGGCGGAGGAGGCCTTGCCGCCGGCCGCCATCTTCCCTCCCCTTCGGTCGCACCAGCAACGCCGCTCAGGGCGGGCGCCACTGCGCACGCGCGCGCGCCCCGCCTCCTCCTCCTCCTCCCCGAGCGCGCGCGCTCTCGCCTCCCCACGCGCAGGCGCAAGCGCAGGCGCGGAGCCGGTTTTCCTCTCCGTGCGGGACAGGAGGGGAGGGGGGGGTGCATAGAGGAGGAGGAGGAGGAGGGAGGCGGCTGGATGGGAGACCACCCGGAAAGCCACGGTGGTTTTGGTTTTTTTGCACCGGAGCGGAGTTCCTAAAGGAAGAATCCGTTGAATCGGCAAAGCGTCAACAATAAGTTTATAATAATAAATAATAGCCAATTTCGTTGTGTTTATTTTGTACAATGACAACAAAGGCTATATAATATATAGTATGTATGTATGTATGTAGGTAGGTAGGTAGGTAGGTAGGTAGGTAGGTAGGTAGGTAGGTAGGTAGGTAGGTAGGTAGGTAGATAGATAGAGACGGGCGGACGACAGACAGACAGACAGACAGACAGACAGACAGACAGACAGACAGACAGACAGACAGACAGACAGACAGACAGACAGACAGACAGACAGACAGACAGACAGACAGACAGACAGACAGACAGACAGACAGACAGACAGACAGACAGACAGACAGACAGACAGACAGACAGACAGACAGACAGACAGACAGACAGACAGACAGACAGACAGACAGACAGACAGACAGACAGACAGACAGACAGACAGACAGACAGACAGACAGACAGACAGACAGACAGACAGACAGACAGACAGACAGACAGACAGACAGACAGACAGACAGACAGACAGACAGACAGACAGACAGACAGACAGACAGACAGACAGACAGACAGACAGACAGACAGACAGACAGACAGACAGACAGACAGACAGACAGACAGACAGACAGACAGACAGACAGACAGACAGACAGACAGACAGACAGACAGACAGACAGACAGACAGACAGACAGACAGACAGACAGACAGACAGACAGACAGACAGACAGACAGACAGACAGACAGACAGACAGACAGACAGACAGACAGACAGACAGACAGACAGACAGACAGACAGACAGACAGACAGACAGACAGACAGACAGACAGACAGACAGACAGACAGACAGACAGACAGACAGACAGACAGACAGACAGACAGACAGACAGACAGACAGACAGACAGACAGACAGACAGACAGACAGACAGACAGACAGACAGACAGACAGACAGACAGACAGACAGACAGACAGACAGACAGACAGACAGACAGACAGACAGACAGACAGACAGACAGACAGACAGACAGACAGACAGACAGACAGACAGACAGACAGACAGACAGACAGATAGATAGAGCCTGCAGCCGAAGTTTAACGCCTTGAATCACCCGGTCTCCCTGCCACTTTCCGCACTCCGAAACGTCCGCCGCCGCCTCTTCGCCTACTGCTGCGGCCACCAGGGACTGACGGCCGAATCCCAGCCTCTCCATCAGGAAAACGCCCCGGGGGAAGCAGCCGTGGCCGCGAGTTCCGCAGGCTCGGAGCCAAGAGGACGGGGTGGGGGTGGGGGGTCTCCTCGTGGCCGGTCCAGAAGCCGCCTTCGCAGAGGCCATTCGACCCCCCCGAAGAGAAGGCAACGCCGCTCATGGCTGCAAGATGCGACTTGGACGCCGGAGAACTTAAATCAAATGCAAAAGTAAAAGGCTTTTTCCTTCGGTCTCCCAGAAAGCGAAGACGCCGGAGGCTCTCCGCCTTTCTTTCCCCTCTTCCGAAGCCGCACGGCTGGTGGCGGCTGCATTCGGTCCCCCGGGTCCTGCAATCCGATCCCCGGGGTCCCAGCAGCGCAACTGGCGCGCTTGTCCTCTTTTGCGCGTTCTTCCCAAGCAAGGAAAGTCACGCAGCCCTCGTGCCGCTGGACAGCTCCTGCCTCGCGGGCGCTCTCCTCCCCCGGGCTTCCTTGGGTGGCCTTGGCAGTCCCAGAAGCCTTGGCCGTGGAAGCAATCCGGGCCTCCAAGTGCGGCGGCGGCGCCCTTGGTTTTTCTACACCCAAATGGAAAGGTGGGGAGGGGAGGAAGAAGAAGAGGAGGGGGGGGATGTACTTGACGTCTCTCAAAACATCTCGCTCAAAACAAATTAGCAGCAGGAGAACCAAGATTGAACCGGGACGCCAAAGGCTGCTCGTCCCGAGACTCGTCCCGAGTCTTCACGGCTGGCAAACGGGTTTCGGTCCCCTGCTCGCCGCGCCCCCCACCTCAAAAAAATTGGGGAGATTTGCTCCCAATAGTGGATAAATCCAGCGGGTTTTTGCACCCCTCGCTTTCAACTCCAAATACTTTGGGCAAGGGTCTCTCTCTCTGTGCGTGTGTCCCTCTTCTCCAAGTCTGCGTCGCGATCCGAGGAAAACGAAGTTCCAAGAAGTCTGCGCATCCTCCAGGGCAGTGTTTCCCAACCAAGGATGAGGGGCTCTGTAGTCCAGGCCTCTGGAAGGCAAAAAAAGGGGAGTGCGTATATAGCAGTGGTTTCTCAACTTGGCCACTTGAAGATGTCCGGACTTCAACTCCCAGAATTCCCCAGCCAGCATTCACGTATAAACAATTCAGTGTCTAGGACAGTGTTTCTCAACCTTGGCAACTTGAAGATGTCCGGACTTCAACTCCCAGAATTCCCCAGCCAGCGAATGCTGGCTGGGGAATTCTGGGAGTTGAAGTCCGGGCATCTTCAAGTTGCCAAGGTTGGGAAACACTGCTCCAGGGTCTTTTGAGAGTGGGGGGGTCCCTCTTTAATCAGTATTTCTCAACCTTTAAGATGTGCGTCAACTTCCAGAATGCCACGCTGACTGGGAATCCTGGGAGTTGGAGTCCACGCATCTTTAAAGTTGCCAAGGTTGAGGACCGCTGCTCTCAAACTTCTCCGGGGGGGTCTTGCCAAGGCTGCCCACTTGCGGCGCCTCCTAACCACCGCTCCCCATCCATTTCGTTGTATTTAAGGACAATAAAGATTGCACTTATTTCGTTCCCCTTCGTGCCACCTGCCCCGCAAAGCCCCCCAAGTACCCCTTGCTGGAGCCGAGGTCCCATCGCGCCAAGGGCTGCGGATGCACTTCCGCGCGTCGGTCATGAAAGCGAAGCGTTTAGCGCAAAAGGCTCTCAAGCCGTCTGCCAAGGAGGCAGCCGTCATTATATACACACACACACACACACACACAGAGAACTTCACGCCTCGCTTGCAGCCGCCTCCGCTGGCACCAGGACCTCCCCCTGCTCCCCCCTCCCCGGGAAGGGGGCTCGGTCCGTGCAGAGCATCGGGGAAGGGGCGAAAGGGAATTCAAACCGTGGAGAGATAGCGGAGGCTGGTTTGGGCTTCCTCATCCTCATCTTCCTCCTCTTCCCACTTCTCCTCCTCCTCCAAGACTCACAACTCTCCACTTATTCTCACTATGGGCACCTGCGTTCCTTTGCGGGGGTCTCTGCACGCGCTCAGGGCACTGTTTCCCCCGGGTTGACCGCAAGACAGGGAAGTCAAGGCGCTTTCTACTCCGAGGGCAGCATCGCTCGCTGGTTTGACAAGTCAAAAACCTTGGCGTGGCAGTGGCATGACAGTCCCCCCCACGGCTGTGGGTGGAGGACCACCAGGCCAGGGCACCCAGAAATGTGGAGGGTCCCTCTAGGAGTGGGAGCAAGAAGTGGGCGCTCCGTGACCCCCTTTCCCCGAGGTGGCTGTGCCTCTGCTGCGCGCAACGGTTTTATCGTCCAGTTATTGAAAGGCGTTGCGTCCATTGATCAGCTGGCTGTCCGGAGGGCCAAGGACAGGGGGCAGAGGATGCCACCCAGAGTGGGCTGCCAACCTCAAGGGGAAAACGGGCGGTGTCTTGCTTCTGGACGCAGCCTCGCATTTTAGAGGGTGCGCCGGCCGTCCTGCTCCGTCCGCATCCCCGAGAGGGCCGCGGGCACAGGGCGGGAGGTGCCGTTTGGGAAGGAGGAGCCTGGAGTCAGCCCCGCCCCCCGAAGGTTGAAAACCCCTCCAGGAATGGAGCAGCTGCGGCGTCCACACGTGCAGCGCAGACGGGAAGGGGAGCCGGGCAGAGGCAGATGCCCTGAGCGTCCCCCGCGACCAGGCACTTTCCGAGGGAGGCGCAGATGAGAGCGGCCGCTTCTCCGGCTCCGACATGCAGGCCGGGGGGAGAAGCCCGCTCCGCGCCTCGGCCGGACTTCTGCTGTGCCTGGGCTGGCTGTGCCTGTCGCCCGGTGCCCCCTCGCCCTGCCTGGAAGAATGCCGCTGCTACCTGAGCGCGCTGCTCTGCCAGGAGCCGCGCGACATCCACTCCCTGGCGCAGCTGCGCAGCTTGGAGAACTTCACCGAAATGTGAGTGTCGGGGGGAACCGGCAGGTGGAGCGGAGGGCGGGGAGGGGGGGCCGCCTTGCCCGGGGACAGGAGGCGTCCCAGTCCCCGTCTTACGGCGAGGCAGCGGGAGCGGCGGGTCTCCCAAAAGAAGATCGGAACGCAAGGGAAGTTTGATAGCCGGCGCAGCCTCAGCGCCAGAATCGGGTTCTGCTGCCCCTCTCGCTCCTCCAAAAGAGGCGCGGACCCTCCCTCTCCCCCTCCCCGGCTGTTCTCCCCGCCTGGCGGGGATTACCTCGAGGCCATCTCCCTGAAAACACCGGCGCAGTCGAGCCCCAGACAAGGGCAGGTGGCTTTCCAAAGGGGGCTCGCAAGGAAGCCCAATCCGGAGCGTGGGCAGCGTTTCCGGAGCTCCCCTTGGTGCCAACCGCGATAAGAGCGCTGAGCAAACTTTGATAAGGGTTGCAACGGTCGGAGCGGCTTTTGTTTTGCCAGGAAACCTGGAGAGGGAGAGAGAAAGAAAGAGAGAAAAGAGAGAGGGAGGCAGAAAGAGAAAGAGAAAAAGAGGCAGAAAGAAAGGAGGGGAAAAGTGAGAGAGAGAGTGAGAAAAACAGAGAAAGAGAAAGAAGAAGAAAGAAGGGGCTGAGATGGCAAATAGCCACATGGATCCGCCTTCTGCTGCCAAAAAAAGGCCCAAATCCCAAGTGCTCCTAAAAGTGAAAACTGCTCTTTAATATTCCCGATCAATCACATCACTTAGAAAACTGCGCTTTGATTCTGTGGCTCAGCAAGAGGCCACGATTCGGGGTTTGAAGGGGCCGCAGCCCACTTCTCCTTGCGCGAACCTTAGCTGGGGACACCAAAGTGGCTGGACAGAGGGGTTGACCCAGTGGGCCTCCTCGCCCCGACCGAGCCAGAGAGAAGACCATGGACTGATGCCACTCTGTCCCAGGGGTGTCTTCTTGATTTCCCCATCAGGGCCTGGAGCATGGAGGGAGGCAGCCCCTCCTCCACCCTGCCCTGGTCACCACCAGCCGTCTTCCCTGCAAGGGAGGCCACCTCATCTCCAGGAAGGGGAGACTCACTCGGCCTGCCTGGCTCCCTCTCCCCCACCCTCCCAGGGGCGTGACAGTTCCTTAGGCTGCATTAAGCAGCTTCCTAGAAGACCCAGCCCAGCCGGGCTCTTTGTGCCAGTGCCACGAGAGAAGGTGCCACCCAACCCCATTGGGCCACTGCTGGGCATGGAGGGAAGAAAGCTGGGTGGGTGGCAGGATCCCCAGAGACAGAGGTGGGCCATTCAGGCCAGACCCAAGGGTAATTAGCCATAAAAATGGAAACAGCCCATATCCTGGGAAACGTGCCACCGAAATGCTGGTCTGACTGGGGAGCTTTCCCCCCCCAAAGAACAGGACACTTGGGTCCCACTGATGAGACCGCCACTGAGTAAGGGGGAGGCACATGGAAGTCTTACCGCCTGGCAGAAGCCCCCATCCCCTTCCCTTTTGACTTTAAGGCCTCCTCTGTATATGCCCTGCAGCCTCAAAAAATGCCAGTTTCTTTTTCCCATCAGCTTTTGAGAGGTGTTTGGCGCAGGCTGGCATCGCTTTGGCAATCAGGAGGCCCCGATTCACACTCCTGCGCCTGCCACGGGTGGCATCCCATACTCCCGTGCCCGCAATGCAGCGGAGTTCGCCACTTGGCACTACTTTAACCCCGCTTCTCTTCTGGTCCTCCCCCAACGCACACACCCTTCCCTCCTCCTGTTCGCTGGTATCCCCTTCCCTGGATTACCTGGACGGTGGGTTCTTCATTCTTTTGCAGACCCTTCCCTCCTCCTTAGGATCCCCTTTGACACGTTGCTGTTCATAACCTGCCAGCTGGTGGGGGGGGCAGAGAACCTTTCGGCTTTTCCACATGGACGGAATTCCTCACCTTAGCAGCCTGGACGGGATGTAGTTTGTAAGCTGCAGAAACCTGAATTGTAGCATCACTTTCACGGGCAAAGAGGCCTGAAGGGAGACATGGTGGAAAGGAGAGGAAAATCAATACTTTGAATCGCGGGATCTAAATGCATTAGACAGCCCGTAAATATTTCAAAATAGGGCAGTCAGCCGCATTCATTACATTTTTCCGTTCATTTGGTTCGAAGAACGAATTAATGGCGCCCGGGAGGAGGGGGGAGCAGCCAAAGCTGTCAACAGATTAATTGTATTAATTCTTGGAAGACAATGAGATCTCCGGGGGTCACTCACCTAAAAGGACCTCGGCAGTTTTTAAGGGCTGCTTTGTCTGGCCTGAGATTCAGTCCCGCATGGCCCAGTTTAACTCGGTTATTTGCAATAAGGCCGAAGAAGACTTGTTACATACATTGGGAGTTTATTTCCACGCAAGCTAACCTTGGTTGGTTTTCTAGAGGCGGAAGGAGCTTTTTGTAGGAATGGGTGTGTACGTGTGTGTGTGTCTGTGTCTGAAGTGTATTTTGTGGATGAAGGGGCCCCATCCTGCCCGGTCCTGAAGCTCCCCCTCTCCTCCTGCCGGTTTCTGGTAATAGCTCTTCTCCATCTTCTGAGCCGCTTAAGTGGCCAGAAGGGATGGTCCATTCTGCCAAGGCTGTTTTTCCCAACATCAGAGGGACCCATCAATTATGCCCGGTGGCAGGAAGGACGAGAAGGAGTTCCCGGAAAAGCTGTGGCGGGCGAGGTGGGGAGGGAGATGTCGCAGGGAGCCAGCCCTAGGGCTGAGCATCACAAGCCCCCACTCAAGGCCACTTTCACTCGGCAATCCTAAGAAAGGCCTTGTGGGTTCACATCTGGGTCAAAAACGGAGGGTACAAAACCAGAGGCCATCGTGGAGTTTTGCCGATATTCCACCTGCGATAAAATGAAGTAAAAAATTATATTTGCAACTTAGATGTCTGTCTGTGATCTTCCCGTTAAGATTTCAGGTTTTATATTCTGTATTTTTGCCCCGTGGTTCCTTTTTATTGAAATACAACACAAATGTGCCACACCAAAAAAATAAAAATAAATACATTCCACCTACGGGTGAGAGAGACGACTGGAGCTGGGCAGGACAGTGGGCCACTCCGCTGAGGGTCTCCCCTGCGGCAGAGCCAGGAGGGGTCTGCTGCTGTTTCTGAAGTGGGGGTGGGCTGTTCTTTTGCAGAGTCGTGGGAAAACCAGGCCGGGCTGATCAACCTGACTGGGGAAGATCTGAGAAACCCCCGGGAGCTGAAGAACTTGTGAGTTTTGGAGGGCAGCTCAAAGGGGGCAGGGACACAGTGGGGGTGGGGGTGGCAGAGGGCCTCTTCCTGGGTGGAGAAGGGGGCTCTTTGCCCCTCCCTCCCTCTGAAGACCCCTTCATGCCTTCCGTGCAGGACAATTGCAAAGACCAACTTGAAGTTCATTGCTCCAGATGCTTTCAAGGCCAGCCCCAACCTGACCCATGTGTGAGTCTTGGGAAGGGGGCCCTTCTCGCTGGGGGTGTGTGCAGGAGGGGGGGGGGCTCTTCTGCAGAGAGGGTCATTGAGGCGAAGGGAGGTTCCTTAGCAAGGCTCAAAGCCCGCCTGGGGGATTTGGGGAGTTGGAGTCCCACCCGTCTCAACCGTGGCTTAAACCAGTGTTTCTCAACCTTGGCAACTTGAAGATGTCTGGACTTCAACTCCCAGAATTCCCCCAGCCAGCGAATGCTGGCTGGGGAATTCTGGGAGTTGAAGTCCGGACATCTTCAAGTTGCCAAGGTTGGAGAAACACTGGCTTAAACGATGACCGATCTTCCTGGGGAAGAGGGAGAGCTGGGCTCAGCTCCATCCGAGAAGCCCCAGGGGTCTCTCCCTGCCCCCCCCACCACCACAGGTCGATTCTCCTCCCCCTTGCCCCTCCCCCTTTGTTCATTAACAGCTTGCTGGAACTCGATTAATCATTGTTAGGGTTAATGTCCCTCTGCAGCCCACAGAGATCGATGGGTCTCTGCTTAGCACAGCTCTGGCTGCCCTCTTGCTGGGCGGGAAAGCCAAGTGTGGAGAGGCTGGTGTGGGGCCAGCCCTGGGGGGGGGACGGACAGCACCAAGGCCAGAGACGGCCGGATGGGTCAACTCCAAAGGGCTCACACCAGGGCTTCCCTTCCTGGGATATCCAGCCGGGTCCTGGCCTCCCTCGGTCCAGTCACCTCCCTGCAAGGGTGGAGAGGCTGCCAGTGGCAAGTGAACAGAAACCCCCCAGATAAGGGAGCTCAGCTTGGGTACAAGAGGCGGGTGCCCAGGCCACAGGGCAGGGCTGCCTCCGTCCGATGGCTCACCCAAGCCGATCTGAATCTTGCAAGCTTAGCCATGCAGTAAATCAAGTGCTTCTGGGCCAGTCCGAGCTGGAAAAGGCTGCACCTGCTGAACCTCGGCCTGTAGGGAAAGCAAGCAGGCTGTGGAGAGCAGCAGAGAAGAGACTGAGGGGGAGGACAGGTGGGGGAGCGGGGGGGGGGGAGAAAGGGAGTCACGTCCTTCTGCCTCTCTGTAGGAACCTGGCCTTCAACCAGCTGGAATTCCTCTCCTGGAAGATCTTCTACCATCTCCGCCTTCAGGAGCTGTGAGTGTCTGCATACAGAGAGAGAGAGAGAGAGAAGGAGAGAGAGAGAGAGAAGGAGAGAGAGGGAGGGAGGGAGAGAGAGAGAGAAGGAGAGAGAGAAGGAGAGAGAGAAGCAGAGAGAAGGAGAGAGAGAAGAGAGAGAGAGAGAGAAGGAGAGAGAAGGAGAGAGAGAGAGAGAAGGAGAGAGAGAGAGGGAGGGAGGGAGAGAGAGAGCGAGAGAGAGAGAGAAGGAGAGAGAGAAGGAGAGAGAGAAGGAGAGAGAGAAGGAGAGAGAGAAGGAGAGAGAGAAAACCTTACAACACACAAAGTTTGGTCTCTGGTGGATAAATTGGGTTTTCTAGTCAGGCTTGGCAAGTATCACTCGTCCCTCTTAATGCTATTCTGGAGAGCTGGAGGCATTGACCAAAAACCTTAAAATAAGGAAATGGGCTCTCTCTTCTGGTGGGGGGGAAGCTGGGGGGGGTTGCAGCTTCATCAGGCTGACTGTGTGTCCCCCCCCCCTCCGGCTTTCCCTGGGCAGGGTCCTTGTGGGGAACCCCCTCCGGTGTGTTTGTGGCCTCCTGTGGCTGCAGTCCTGGCAGCAGAAGAGGCAGCTGGACTGGGCGGGCAACCAATCCTTCCAGTGCCTGCAGGAGGACAGGAGTCTGGTGCCCGTCTTCAACCTCACCCTCTCCGGCTGTGGTAAGGCAGAGCCCCCCCTCAGAGGGAGACACCCCCCTGGCCGAAATGCAGTGGGTCCCAGCCCTGTCGAGAGTTCCCCTTGCTCCTTTGGCTGCTGCAAGAGAGTCCCTCTGCAGGGGGTGGGGTGGGGGGGTTTGGTGGCTCCCTGAAGCCCCCACTCTGCCCCCACCCCACCCCTGTGCAGATTTCCCCCAGGTCAGGATCGACTACGACCCCACCCCGATGGGGGAAGGCGAGAGCGTCAACCTGACGTGTCACATCTCCGGACAGCCGCAGCCGGTGGCCGACTGGGACTTGCCCAAGGTGTGGGGTGAAGCCCCCATCAAAACCAAGGCAGGTTTGTGGGGAGGGACCGACCTCAAGGATGAGAAATCCGGGGGGGTGGGGGCATTAAATCAGAGGGGGCGCCTGGTGGGTGACGCCTGTCTCTCCCTCTCCCAGAAGTCAGATTCGGAGATTGTGCTGCAGATCACCAACGTCTCTGCCAGCTACAACCTGCAAAACATCACCTGCCAAGCCGAGAACGAGGCGGGCATGGGGGAAGCCGTGGCCAGGCTGAACGTGACCTGTGAGGGGGGAAAGGGGGCTGGGGCAGGGGGGGCTGGTGGGACGTCCTTTCCAGCTGGCATCCTGCAAAGGGGGCTTAGAAGGAGGGATTCGCTACCTGCCTGTGTTCGGCGGCTGGGAGATATTTTTCCTGGCAAGGAGGGTACCCAGGTGCCCCCACGCCTGGCAGACTGAGCAAACCAGCAGAGAAACAGAGTGGGCTCCCTCCTCCCTGGGGGGAAGAGGGCAGCCTGGGGGTTCAGGATTCTGCCACCCAGCTTGTTGCTGATCCAAACCCATCACGGAGCTTCATGCCCTGCGTCCGAACGGCCCTTCCTCATCCCCTGCCCCTCTTGGGGTCTTCATCTGGTGGTGGGGGGCAAGCGCCTGGCCCAAACGCTGCCCTCAAGGCTTGCAAGGGAAGGATTTCAAAGGCCCTCCAATTTGGGGTTCCCCTCACAGACCCCCCCCTTTCCTTTCCCTCCTCTCTGCAGTCCCCGCCGTGATCCGGGCGCTGAGTAAGGCTATCATGTACTACCGCTGGTGCATCCCCTTCTCGGTGGACGGCAACCCCACGCCCAGCATCCGCTGGCAGCTGGACCACCGGGACCTCCTGGAGACGGAGATCGTTTACACCAAGCTCTACCCGGAGGACGTCCCCACCACGACCATCGTCCACGGCTGCCTGGTCCTCGACAAGCCCTCCCACTTCTCCAACGGAAACTACACCCTGCTGGTGGCCAACGCCCTGGGATCGGATTCCCGCACCGCCTTCCAGCACTTCATGGAGAACCCGGAAAACTTCCCCTATGACATACCTTTCCCCGGTACCAGCCTCTGTGGGCCCGGGGATGGCCAGGGCGGGCCCTCTGGGTGGGGCACGGGGGGGCTCTGCAGCCATTAGGAGCCAAGGTGGCGCAGTGGTTAAATGCAGCACTGCAGGCTACTGCTAGATCAGCAGGTCAGCGGTTCAAATCTCACCGGCTCAGGGTTGACTCAGCCTTCCATCCTTCCGAGGTGGGTAAAATGAGGACCCAGATTGTTGGGGGCAATATGCTGACTCTCTGTAAACCGCTTAGAGAGGCCTGAAAGGCCTATGAAGCGGTATATAAGTCTACTGCTATATATATTAAAGAGGCCACTGAGTGGAAATAAAGCCTTCTTCGGCCTCGTTGCAAATAACCGAGTTGAACTGGGCCAGGGGACTGGATCTCAAGGGAGGGAGAAGCCAGGCGGGGCCCTGCAGTCTCTTCCTCTGGACGGCCCCCCCAGGGGGGAGAGAGCCCTGCGAAGTAGAGGGCAGCCATGGCTGTTTGTCTGCATGGGGGGTTTGTGTGCAAGAAAGAGAGACAGGAGGAGGAGGAGGAGGATTAGAGGGGAAGAAGGCAGTTCAAGGGCTGTTCATTTGAGGGGGGGGTGGCACCTGAGCTTGAAGGTTCACCAACTCCCCCCCCCCTCTTCTCCTTCTCTTTCCTGGATGCTGCTAAGGCTCCCACACGCCTGGCAGTAAGTGTGGCCCCCTTTCGCCCCTGGGGAGGGAGGGAGGGGGGAGGGCATGCAGAAAACGGGGTGCTTTCCAGTGGAGAGATCCCCCCCTCTCTCTCTCTGGGGATGAAGGCACCCACAGAGACCCTTTGCACCCCAAAAGAGAAGAGATGGGGGGGGGAAGAGACAGTTATGAGGGCAGCGGGAGGGGGAGGCAACTTGGGGAGGGGGCTCTGACTCTCTTCTCTCCTTCCTGCCCAGGACCAGAGGACACGAACGTCACCGAGGAGGGCCCCGTGGAGACCCCGGAGGAGCACCCGGTTGGGGTAAGGGGCCAGGAAGGAGCCCCCCCTCTTGGGACAAGGGGAGGGGGGGGCATTCTCAGGGGAGGGGCAGCCGAGGGTGCCACTCTCTCTCTCTCTCTCTCCCCCCCACTCGGCAGATCTCGGTGGCTGTGGGCCTGGCCGTGTGCGCCTGCCTCTTCCTGTCTATCATGCTGGTCTTCCTCAACAAGTGTGGACAGCGCTCCAAGTTCAGCCTCCAGCGTAAGTGGGAGGGGGCTTCGGCCTTCCCTGAGCCCCCCACCCTTTCTCTTCCTTGGGCTTCTCCAGGGCTGGGCACCTTTGGGGTCCCTCCAGTGGCTCCCAAGGGCAGCGGTGGCCATCCGTGCCCTGACTGGCAGAGACCGACCTCAGGGCTGGGGAAGGGGAGGCATCAGGGTGAGGAGGAGCCCCCCACCACCACCTTCATTAGCCTTCCTCCCCCTCCCCCCCCTTCAGGCAGGCATCAGCTGCTAATTCACTGCTGGAATTGATTCAGCCTGTAAATGGGCTTGATCGCCCTGAATCACCCCCTGGGGGGCTGGAAAGGCAGCAAAAGGCTTTGGGGGGGGCGGGGGGAGGGAAGCAGCAGCCACTTGTTGTTGTTAGAGTCATCCAGACACCACCACCCCAAACACACACCCACACCACCCTCCCCCTCTTGGAGTGCTGCTCCTGCTAGGCTGGCCGAGAGAGCTGGCTGGCGCTGCTTCTGAGGCTGCCAGAATGGGGGCATAAGAAGCTGCCCCCCAGGCGGGCCAGTTCCTCCCCCCTCCCCATTGGCAGGTAGACTTCAGCTGCCTCTGGCTGCTCCTGCAGAAGCAAGGTTGCCGGGGAGGGGAGGCCGTGGAGACCCCCTGCCCAGGTCGGCTCAAGAGTCCCGCCAGGACCCAGCAAGGCCGAGTCCCTTCTGGTCCTGCCAGGGGAAACCTGAGACCCTCCTGGAAGCCCACCGCCCCCTTCCCCCCCCCCAGAGCAGCTCTGGAGCCGTTCCCCCCCTCCCCCCCGCCAGGCTCCAGCAGCCGTCCCTGACGTTGATGAAGAAGGATGGGGAGGGGCTGGGGGGGGGGCCACGGACCCTCTCAACGGTAATTACTGAGGCTTAAATGCTTTGCTGACGGCTCCCTTGGCACTGCCTGCCTTTCAGGAGGGGGGGGGCACCAGATTGGTGCGGCAAAGAAGCCCCTCTCCTCGCCACCGCAGGCAACAGATGCGCTCCGGCAAGAGCTGATCGGCACTGTCTCCTCCCGCCGGCTGGGTCGGGGGGGGGGCTCCCGTGGAGGACCCTCTGGAAAAGGGGGGTCTCAGCAGCCCCTGGCCTGGGCCTGAAACTGGCCAGGGAGGGAGGGCGGGAGGGAGACCACCAGGAAATCCCAAACTGTCAGATAAGAAAGTCAAAGATCACCGCAGGAGAAGCGGCCTCTGCAAAATTTGCACCCGGACTTCGAAACGCCTTAAAAATTGTGGGGCGTATTATCACTCCCCCCCTGCCCCCCACCTGCTAAAGGCTGTTTGTAGCCTCTGCTGGGACGGCTCTTCCCCAGGGAAAGGGAAACCCTCCCAGGCAGGCGGGGCTTCCCACCACAAGGCCACCCCAAACCCTCCCAGCTGCTGCCTTCTCCCTTGACCCGGCCGGGCTCTTTGGGAACAAGGCTGCCCTCCCCCTTGAGAGCCTCCGTGGCCGTTGGGTGCCCGAGCAGCTGACCCACAGGCCCATCTAAAGCACCGGGGACTGGCGCCCGGCGGCTGGGCAGCTGTGGCAACCCGCTGGCCTTCTCCGCAGGGTCGGTGGTGCTGGCCCAAGAGGATGAGCTGGCCATGTCCTGCAGTTCATGGACGTGAGCGGAAGCCCCCGCTCCTCCGTGGAGGCCAAGCTGGAGGGGCTGAAGAGCAGCTTCGTGGAGAACCCCCAGTACTTCTGCAACACCCGTACGTCCTGCGGGCCGGCAGGGGGGGGTGGGCTGCACTGCTGGGGGCGGGGGGCAGGGGAGCCCCACTTCTCCGGCCCCTCCTGCTGCCCAGCTGGGCTCCCTCACCGGGAGGAGGGCGGCCACCCTGTTCTCTGGCCCAAGAGGGCGCCTGTCCCCCCCCCTCTGACCTCCCCATGGACGCTCCCTTCCTCCCCAAAGCCGTCCGGCACCTGAAGCGCCGGGAGATCGTGCTGAAGTGGGAGCTGGGCGAGGGGGCTTTTGGGAAGGTCTTCCTGGCCGAGTGCCACAACCTCAGCCCACCCAGGAGAAGATGCTGGTGGCCGTCAAGGTGAGGACCCCTCCCCTCTTCCTCTCTCGCCCCTCTGGGTCTGGGGGAGGGGCTGCCTGGAAGGACCCCCAGGTGGGTCCCCTGGTCGTTTCGGTTTGGGACCCCGAGTCTCCTGGCTGAGCACCCCTCCCTCCCTCCCTCCCTCCCTCCGGAGACCCTGAAAGAGGCGACCGAGAGCGCCCGGCTGGACTTCCAGCGGAGGCGGAGCTGCTGACCGTCCTGCAGCACCAGCACATCGTCAAGTTCTACGGGGTCTGCACCGATGGGGAACCCCTCATCATGCTCTTCGAGTACATGAAGCACGGGGACCTCAACCGCTTCCTCCGGTGAGTGGGACGCCCAGCAGCTCTGAGTCTCTCTCTCTCTCTCTCCTTCCTTCTCTCTTCCTCCTTCCTTCTCTCTCTCTCTCTTTCTCCTTCTCTCTCTCTTTCTCCTTCTCTCTTTCTCCTTCTCTCTTTTTCTTCCTCCTCTCTCTCTCTCTCCTCCTCCTCTCTCTCTCCCCTCTCCCTCCTTTATTTCTCTCTGTGTCTCTCTCTCCTTCCTTCTCTCTTCCTCCTTCCTTCTCTCTCTTCCTCTTCCTTCCCTCTCTCCCTTTCTCCTCTCTTCCTCCTTCCTCCTCCTCTCTCTCTCTCCTCTTTTTCTTCCTCCTCTCTCTCTCTCTTCCTCCTCTTTTTCTTCCTCCTCTCTCTTCTCTCTCTTCCTCTCCTCTCTCTCTCCCTCCTTCTCTCTCTCTCTCTCCCTCATCCCCCTCTATTTCTCTCTGTCTCTGTCTCTCTCTCTTCTTCCTCTTTCTCTCTCTCTCTCCTTCCTTCTCTCTCTCTCCGTCTCCTCTCTCTTCCTCTTTCTTCCTTCTCTCTCTCTTTCTCCTTTTCTCTTCCTCCTTCTCTCTTTTTCTTCCTCCTCTCTCTCTTTCTTCCACCTCCTCTCTCTCTCTCTCCTTCCCTCTCTCTCTTCCTCTCCCTCCTCTATTTCTCTCTGTGTGTGTCTCTCTCTCCTTCCTTCTCTCTTCCTCCTTCCTTCTCTCTCTCTCTTTCTCCTCTCTCTCTCTCTTCCTTCTTTCTCTCTCTCTTTCTCCTTCTCTCTTTTTCTTCCTCCTCCTCCTCTCTCTCTCTTCCACCTCCTCTCTCTCTCCCTCCTTCTCTCTCCCTCTCCCTCCTCTATTTCTCTCTCTGTCTCTCTCTCTCTCTCTTCTTTTTCCAGAGGTTGGGTCGGTGTGGCCCACAACTGTCCCACCCTTGTTCCTCCTTTCCACCAGCTCCCCCTCCCCGCCCTGCGCCTCTTCTCCCCCCTTCTCCATTACTGGAGCAGTCTCCCCAGCGTTTCCCTCCCTCCCTCCCTCCCTCCCCTGCTAATGCAATCTTCCCTTTGCAATATTGATTAGATTAGTTGTCTGAAAGGCTCAAATTGAAGGGGATTGGCCATCAGCTGGAATAATCGGAGGCTCTTTCGATCGGCCCCCAGGTATTGCCCGTAGGCGAGAGCTGCCAGCCTCCCTTGGACGGGCAGGGAGAAGCGCAGCTCTGAGGCCTACGGTGATAAGACCTGGCATTAATGGAGGGTGGAGGCTGGGGCGTCGCCCGCCTCTGTCAGCCGGGTTTTGTGTCAAGGAGGAAAAAACGGAGCTCTTCTTGGGGAAACGGCCCTGGGCTCGCCCTCCTGGGGGGGGGAGGGGGGTGTCCCGCAGACCCCGGGGCAGAACCAAAGGATGCCCAGCCGTCTTTGGCTGCAGGAGACCGGAAGTGCCCCTCGGCTGACCTCCCTGCCCCTCCGTGGCTCCTTCTGATGGAGCCTGAAAGAGTTGGGGGTTTCTGCGTCTGCACGATTGACCGTCTCCGGTGGGCGCGTGGGGGAAGAAAGACCCCCTTCTTCCCCCCCTCTCCCTCAGCTGCAACCCTCCCAAATCCTCCCCTGGGGATCAGGTTTCCTGGTGTAAGTTGGCCAAAGCTGAGTAGAAGCCTGTGAGGGCCAGGAAGGAGCCGTTGGAGAGGATCGAAGCGGAGGAGGGTCTCACTCCCCCCCCCGTTCCTTCCGCCTGGCAGGTCGCACGGGCCTGATGCCAAGATGCTGGACAACGGGAACGGCCAGTCCTTCGGCCAGCTGACCCTGAGCGAAATGCTGCAGATCGCCACGCAGATCGCCTCCGGGATGGTCTACCTGGCCTCCCAGCACTTCGTCCACCGGGACCTGGCCACACGGAACTGCCTGGTGGGACACGGCCTGGTGGTGAAAATCGGGGACTTTGGAATGTCGCGGGACGTTTACAGCACCGACTATTACCGGGTAAAGGTGGTGGGGGGAGAACCTACAGCCTTCGGGAGAGGGGGGATTCAGGGCCACCCCCTCCCTTCCCTGACCATGGCCAGACTCCCACCCTCTGTGCCCGATTCAGAGTCTGCTGCCTTCCTATGGACTCTGCCAGTCCTGCTCGGATGCCCCTATCTGCTGGCTGGCACCTGGTGCTCCTCTTTGCCCACCACGTGGGAACCTCTCAGCTTCTTGGGGGCTCCGAGCCTACATCCCCCCCCCCCGCCCAAGATGCAAGAGGGATCCTGGCCAGCTGTGCCAAGGCCTCTGGGGCTCATGACATGCTCGGAGGGGGGCTTTGCCAGGGAAAACTGGCATTTTGGGGTTCTCTACAGGGCTGGCCGCTCTGGCTCCCCTACTCTCTCGCAGGCAGGGGGAACCTGGCAGGGCCCAGTCCTCCCTCCCTCCCTCCCTCCCTCCCTCCCTCTCTTTTTCCCTCTTAGTTTCTCCCCCAGCCTCTATCCATATTTAATGGGGCCTGGGGTGGAAAAAACTATAAGCACTTAGCCAGTGGAAAGACGGGGGGGCAGGGAACTGCTATTTAATGGTTAATTAAAAGCGGGGGGGGGAGGCACGGAGCAAGGAAGCAGATGGAGACAGCAGGGGTCCCAGTGAGGAGGAGGAGGAGGAGGAGGAGGAAGAGGAGGAGGGGGCATCTTGGTTAAGTGGACCTGCTGAAAGGCTCCTGGCCCAGAAGGAAGCCCATCATGCCCATCCTCAAGGCTGCCAATGCCCCACAAATACAGTGAGGGTGCTGAGTGCCCCTCCTGACTGGCATCTTTCCGGCGTCCTGTCCCTGTGCCCTCCGTTCTTCCTGGCAAGAAATATGCCCGGTTCATTCCCCCTGCCGTGGCATCTTGCTGCCATTCCCCATCATCCCCAGGATCTGACCCCGTGGCCCCTCTTGCTTGCCCCCCGCCCCAGCCGCTCACCCCTTGCCTCCCCCTCTCCAGGTGGGGGGCCGTACCATGCTCCCCATCCGCTGGATGCCCCCCGAGAGCATCCTGTACCGCAAGTTCACCACCGAGAGCGACATCTGGAGCTTCGGCGTCGTCCTTTGGGAGATCTTCACCTACGGGAAGCAGCCGTGGTACCAGCTCTCCAACACGGAGGTAAGTGGGGGGGCTGTGGTGGGAGATGATGGGAGGGGGACATATTGCTCCCACCCTCTTGCTCCCTTTGCTTGTGGACGGCTTTGCTGGGAGGATGGTTTTGGGGTGGGAGAAGTGAAGGAAGCTGCCCAGACTGCAGGAGGGTCGGCTTATGGGCAGACGACACCCCAGGAGGGAAAGGGGGAGGGCTGGGGGAGTCCCTAGCAAATGGGGAGGAGGGGCCTCTCTTCCCCAGGTGAGCCAATCAGAGGTATTGAGCAGGTTCCGACCAGTTCTGGAGAACCGGTAACGGAAATTTTGAGTAGTTGGGAGAACCGGCAACTGGCTGGCCTCGCCCCCATCTATTCTCTGCCTCCCGAGTCCCAGCTGATCGGAAAGAAATGGGGATTTTGCAGTATCTTTCCCCTGCCACGCCCACCAAGCCACGCCCATAGGATTTTGAATCCCACCACTGGAGCCAATCCCAGACTTCCCTGCACGGAGGGGCCACTTTTAAGTTTCCCCGGATGGGAACCTTCCCGGGAGAGGAGAAACGGCCGGCTTCTGGAACCGAGCAGGCCGTGCGCAGGCAGGGTGGCTCTGGGCCCGTGGGGCTTCTGGGTAGCCGCCCAGGCAGCCATTGCTCGCCCCTCTCCCGCTTTGCAGGCCATCGAGTGCATCACGCAGGGCCGGGAGCTGGAGAGGCCGCGCCCCTGCCCCTCGGAGGTCTATGACATCATGCAGAGCTGCTGGCAACGAGAACCCCACCAACGGCAGAGCATGAAGGCCATCCACAGCCGCCTGCAGACCCTGGTCAAGGCCCCCCCGGTGTACCTGGCTATTCTCAGCTAAGGGGGAGGGGGCGAAAGGGGGAAGCTCCCCCCCAACGTCTCCACCCATCCATCCATCCATCCAAGCAAGAAACTCAACCCATGCAAGACCCCTTTCCTGAACTCTGCCCGCTCCTTCCGGACGGTTTCCTGGCCGGCTGCAGGCAGGGCTGAGAAGCAGCCCCCTCCCCACCTTCTGTATATAAAGGCTTGTTTAGGGGAAGAGACCCTGACCCGCTGGAAGAGACCCTGGGGCCCCCATTCGCTGCCTCTTGGATGCCGGGCAGCTGCCAGGCAGACCCAGGAGGGAGGGAGGTGAGGCGGGGAAGCCACTCAGCTTCGTCCGGGGTGACGTAAACCTGCTTCTCCACAAGACGATGGGAGTGACTCTCTCCTCCAGGCGCCTCCGGGGAGGGGGGGTGTCAGAGTGCCCCCCCCCAGGAGAAAGGCTGCAGCTTCCACCTTCTTATTTATTGTCCTCAGCTGTAAACCTTCATTGTAATAAATAAACTTTTCCTGGCAGTGGGGAGGGGGCTCTGGGGGAGTCAGACCAAAGACCACCTGAGGTTCAGAAGGGGCTGGCAAAGGATGACAGCCCCTCCCTCCTCCAGGTCGATTGAGACCCCCCCCCCAGAAGCCCCCAGTGAGGCATGATCTCAACCCAAGTTAAGCTGGGACTTTGCATATTGCATCCGAAATAAACTGCTTCCCCCCCCCCCGCCCTACACACAAGGTGGGCTGAAGCCATAATCATGGTGGCTTGTTGGGCAAAGAGCCCCCCCCCTGCGCCCCCCACCCCCTGCCTGCCTTTGTTGCCCCCCCCCCCCTTTGCTGGCTTTTCACACCTTGTGAAGCTTTTGACACTTTCTCAGACGACAAGACCCGGTGTGGCATTGGCCCCCCAGCTCCGAGTGATGGCTGTTTGAGAAAGCGCCTTTTGAAAAATTAGCGTGCAGGACAATCGGTCCCTTCCTCAGAACAGCCCCCTCCCCAAAAATGGGCTCCTCCGTGTGCCCAAGTCTTAAAGGGGGTCCGGTGGTGAAACACATTTTTCCAGGCAGAAGGGATTAAGGGATGGCATTTAATTGGAATATGGACCCCCTCCCACCCCCCAATAGAGGGATTAGGCTCTGTTGGAGGGGGTCCCTCCCTCCTGTCCCCCCCCCATTTCTAAGCACTTAATATATCAGCTAGGCTGTAAACTGGGCAGCCCCTCTTGTCTCCCCAAAGGGTGGGAATCCGTCCCCAGCAGCCCAGAAGGGCCCCTGGCCCTCAAAGGAGTTTGCGAGGGGGGGGACGTCTCCCCTAGGCTGAGCTCTTGGTGTTAGATGTCTGTGTGAATTGGAGGAAGATGCTGGAAAGACCCTGGGCTGAAGGATGAAATAAAACCTCTTGGATTCATTCATATCTTTGGGGGAGACGCGTCTGCCTTTTTCCCCCCCTCCATTCAGAGACCGCCGTGCAGGGCTGGGGAGGGGACCCCCCCAAACCTTCATTGTCTGCCCTGGTTTGTGGGGCGCAGGTGGGCCCTTTGGCCATGGGGACAGTTTCTCTCCCCTCCCCATCTCGGCCTCTTCGCAGCACAAAATCTGCTCTAAAAACCGGAGAGTCACAGAGCCATAAGATCCTTTGGAGCCTCTGCTGAGTGTGGGACCCCCTAATTATGGGACTGCGGAAAGACCCTGTCCCCCAGGATGGGGCTCCCTTCTCTTAACCGCTCCGACTCTCACGATGCCTTTCCCAGCATTATGTGGCCCAAATCTTCCCGTAACGGAAATCTATTTTTCCATTTCTGGAATGAGAAGCCAGACCTGGAGGCTCTTTCTGAGTGATCTCTCCCAGGGATCTGTCTGGTCTCGAGGCAGGGGGGATCCAGTTCATCTTCTTTCTCTGGTTCTTCATCCCCCCCCCCCCCAGAAGGTTGGCTTTCCGTGGAGTCTGCCGGGTCTCCGACAAAGGAACGGGGTCCCATTCTCTTCTGTTTCCCCCCCCCACTTGCCTCCCCACCCCTTAGCGAACACCCCCCACCCCATGCAAAGGCGCCCCCTGTTCCTTCTGCCCACCAGATCTGGGCAGGAGATCGTTGGGATTCAGCTGCCAGCCTCGTCTCTGCCTTTCTCGGCTGATTGGGGGCGACAGGAAGAGTGATTGGCCCCCCGAGAGAAAGAAAATGCACACCTTCATCTAATCAAAAGCCTTTATTGAATCCTCGGTAATCACATCTGTGGGGAAATGGGGGCAGCCACTCATGCCCAGCTGGGCTCAGCGCAGCCTGGACGGGCCTAATGGGGCCGAATTGATTTCATCTGAGTGATGAAGAGGGCAGTTTCCTTGTCGCCAAAGGCGAGGCGGGGGAGAGGGGGGGCGCAGCGGTCTTTGGCTCAGAGTGCCAGCGGAGGTCCCTCCCCGCTCAGGGGCAGAGCGGGCACCAAGGGCCTGCTGAAGAAGGGTAGTGCCCAAACCACAAAAGTCGATTTCGGCCAACCCCAAGAAGAAGAAGAAACTCGGCAGCGTGGCACGCGATGCTCCCTCAGATGGTGGGAGTGACGCTTGCATCCTTGGGCCAAACTTGGCAATGCCACAATTGGCAGAGCCGAGGTGGCGCAGTGGTTAAATGCAGCACTGCAGGCTACTTCAGCTGACTGCTAGTTCTGCAGTTCAAATCTCACCGGCTCAGGGTTGACTCAGCCTTCCATCCTTCCGAGGTGGGTAAAATGAGGACCCGGATTGTTGTTGGGGGCGATATGCCGACTCTGTAAACCGCTTAGAGAGGGCTGAAAGCCCTATGAAGCGGCATATAAGTCTAACTGCTATTGCTATCTGTGGAAGAAGCAGGGTATCTGTGGGTCACGGAGGCTCTAGGATACTGATACTCAGTTGTGGGTCCGAAGGGAGCAAGGACCAGCAGGCTTTCCAGGAGACCAGCTGCGCACTGGGGAAAGGGGGGGGCTTAACCAGCCAGGGCATCTCCCCAATGCCCCTGAAATTGGGCACTGGTTGAGCTGCGGATGAACCCCGGGGCTTCTCGCAGACGGGGGTGAAGCTGGACTCAGCCTCTGGGAAGCCTCTTCACTGTCACTGCCCTGGCAGCCATGCCACCGGCATGAATCTTCCTCCCCCCCCCTTCCCCACCCCTGGGCTGGGGTGGGGAAAGTCCCCGCGGAGACGAGCAGGGGATGGCATAGAGTTTCAGAGTGCATCTCCCGGCTGGGTTTGCGGTATTGATAAATGACACCAAGCCACACTAGGAGGGGGGAGGGAGGAGATGAGAGAAGAGAAGGCGAGGGGGAGCAAGGGGCAATTAAGAGGGGGCTTCCCTTGGGCCCTGATATGGGGGGGGAGAGAGACAGAAGGAGGGAGGGGCTGCAGGAAGGAAATAAGGGGTTGATGCCCCCATTTTGCTCTGGGTAAGCAGGAGGTGGGGGGAGTGGGGGGGAACCCCTTTCCTTTAACCAAAGATCATGACTTTCAGGGACACAGTGACCCCCCCAAAGAGGGCCAGAACCCCTAAGATACGTCTCCTCCACCAGCAGGAAGAGAGGAATCTGAAGCAGGTGGGGAGGGGTCTTCTGAATATTGACCGGAGCTCTGCCGTTGCTGTTCCAGAGACCTTTTAACTCGCCCCCACAACGTCCCCTTGGCAGCGGAAGCTGAGGTGCCCCCCCCACCCCCACTGGAAAGGGGGTCCTAGCCAAGCAGTGGAGGGGAGAGAGAGAGACCCAGGGCTCCCACTGGGCAGGAGAGAGGGAGACGTGGAGGTCTCCCCAGGAGAGGAAAGGGGGAGCCCCCCCCCGCATTTGTTTACTGATGGAAGTCCTGTGGGAGGGGCTGGGCAGGCTCCAGACGGTTTTCCATTTCAGCGGAGTTGTGGGGGGGGGCGGCTTAGAAGAGCTGAGGAGGGGGCTTCGGTTGCCTTCAGCAGAAGAGAGCTGGGGGTGCAGGAGGGAACAGCCCTTTGGGGAGGGTCTCTGGCCCACTCCCTACCCCACCCCCATCTAGCAGCCCCAGAAGACCAGCTGGCAGAGGAGAGGCGAAAAGGCTGCCTCAGGTAACCTCACCTGGTTCAGGTCCCCTCCAGGCATTTGGCAGCCAGAATTGCAAGGCCTCCTGCTGCCCCTTTCTGCCCCTGGGGGGGGGGCTGATTCTCCACTTCCTTATCCCCCCCCCAATCATCACTAAAGGACCATAGAATGAAAGTCCTCTCTGCTATGGAGGGGGGGTGGAGTCAGGAAGTGCTGGATCTTCACTTGCAGGTTCCTGGGGTGGGGGCTGGGGGGGGTGGGGGCCCTAAGGAAGCCCCAGAGGTCTGGAGCAGCTGGCTGAGGTCCTGAAATGCTCCCCGGGGTGGTGGTGGTGATGGCCCTTTGATGGCCCTTCTTCCTCCTCCTCTCCCTCCCTCCGCCATGCAACACCCAGGAGAAGCCCATCCATCAAGGGCCCCCTCCCTTCGGCCGGGCTAATTGAAACTAATGGCCACCCCGGTGATGGGAGATGGCTGCACCTCTGGAATGCGGAAATCGTTACACAGGCTTAGGCAAAGGGGGGAAGCAATTAGGAAGGATGGTGTGTGTGACATCTGTCCTCTGCAGCTGGGGGAAGCAGCTGGAGGGGCCGGCCTGGGAATGACCAGTCCAGGCAGGAGAATATAGACCCTCTGGATGCAGGAGGTTCCCTCCAGGGCCTTCAGAAAGGGACCCCTCCCCTGGCTCCAGCAAGACCCCCACACACACACACTGACCAGTTGCCCAGACATTGGTCCAGGCTGCATTCCCCCCCCCCCCATGGCTGATCTTGGTGGAACGCCCCGTCCGCCATCCTTACGTGGGAGCCTTTGCACGGGGGAGGGGTCCCAGCCCTTCCTTCAAACCCACCCCCCTGCAAAAGGCCTAAAGGATGGGCCTGGGGTGGGCAGGGGCCCAGGATACTTTGGGGTCCTGGGGGAGGCCAGCCAGAGGGAACATGGACAGCTCAAGACCCTCTCAGATGGGATGTTTGTTTTTGTAACTAAAAAATAATAAAACTCTTTTTAAAAAATCAAAAAGGAGAAATTGAGACACTGTAAATGCGGCTGGGGAGCCTCCTCTGCAGGCTAAGCTCAACTGGCACAGAGTCTTCGGGGTGCCAAGCAAGTTGGCATAGCCTGGGATGGCCAAGGGTCTCTGCCGCCCCCTGGTGGAGGCCGAAGCAACTGGTTGTAGCCCTCAGCCACATCCCGTCTCCGTCCCCCCCCCTCCATCAATTCCGGCCCCTCCCTTCACAGCAGCCGCCTCTGAGAGACCCCCCACTCCTTTCAGGGGACCCCAACAAGAGGGGAAAATGGAGAACATGCTTACCAAAAGGCTGACTGGCACGGCTGCCCCCTCCTGTGAGGGCAGGGCCGGGAGCTGTTCCGGGTGCTGAGTTCTAGCAATACTTAAAGCCCCCCCCCACCCCCATTTGTGTGTATCTTTCCTCCCACAGGCCCTGGGAAAGCCCCCCCTCCCTGGATTCCTGCCGTTGTCCGCCCACCCGGTGTCAACCAGAGCTTCTTAAAATACTGGAGAGGTGCAGGGGATTAACTGGGATGAATCCCATGGTTGACGTCTTGGGGGTGGGGGCGAATGGGGGGGGTGATCTCTGCTTCCCCCTTGTCTTCGGGGAGGGGGCTCCGGACACCCCCGGTTCCCCCCATGTTCAGCCACAGCTGCGTGGAAGTAGGGAACATTTCATTCCGCGGATCAAGGCAAACGTTTCGGGTGGCCGTTTCTGCCCAGGGCTAGATTTGAGAGAGGATGGGCGGCCCAAACATCCAGGCTCCCCACCGTCCGTGGGATGAGGGAGGGGCGCTGTATCCCTCCCCCCAGCCGCCCCCGATGCTTCCTGGGCCACCCCAGATCTTGCGCTCCGGCCGCTGAGCTGCTTTCAGGCGAGCTTCGCTGGGGAGAGTTTGCATCCTCCAAAGATTTGGGCTTCCTTGCCAAAAAAAAAATTACTCTTTTTCCCCCTGCTGTTGTTGCTGTTTCCCTCCATTCCGCTTCCCCGTCCAGGCTTCCTGAAGGCGCCAGCTGATCCCGGCCCCTTCCTGCCTCTCTGTCCCCGCTCCTCTCCCGCTGCCTGTTCCCTCTCCTCTTGCGCTCGGCCACCCAACGCAGCCTGGGAAGTCCCCGAAGGGCCAGGATGCCCCTCTCGCGACGGCTCCGGCCTCTGGCTGGACAAGAGGGGCTGCCGGGTCAGGAGCGGTGAGGACAGGCAGCCCACCGCCAGCGCCCGCTCCCTCGCCCCGGCCTTCGGGTGGATCCACCACAGGAGCCGAAGGAGGTAAGATTTTTGGGGGGTGAACCTGGAGACTGCGATGCCCGGGCACAGAGCTCAGCTGCCAACCAGGGCTTCCCCTTGGCCAGCTTGGAAGGGGGCACCTGGCTGGACTGCCCTTGCCTTGGCCCCCCACCAGGAGACTGTCCTCCCCACAGCAGACAGAGTGGAAGTTTTGGTACTAGAATAATCCCCATTTCCTCCTGGGAAGTTGTGCTCCAAAGACGCTGGGGGTCTTTTAGCCCGGATGTGGCCCACTGGAAGCCTCCCTTGGGCCCCGACCCACTTGGGGGTCTCTGCTGGGAGCCCCAGGAGTCTCCCAAAGGGCTGCTGGTTTGAATGGGTGACTGTGTTGTCCGTGTGAAGGGGCCTTCGTGTGCCCAAAAGGGAGGGACGGGGGAGCACCCCTGGAGCTGCACCCTTAATTCAGTCCCCTCCCCTCCTTGGGAAAGACTCGGCCTTCTCCCGCCGGTCCTAGCAAAGAGCTCCTGTCCCCCCCCCACTGGGCTGGGTGGGGTCGAGGAGGTCCTGGGTTCAAGTCCCTCCAGCGTCCATTACTCATCCACCGAACATTCAGCCGCTCGTGGCGAAGGATCCGTTTGACGGGCCGTCTAAAAATGCCCAGCGAAGTCACCAGAAAGGCTTATCTCTGGGCAGCAGATCTCTCCGGAAACCACCAGCCCTGACTGGCCAGGGGGAAGCTGTGCCCTCGGGAGACCAAGCAGGACTCAGCCTTGAGGGAGGGACCTGCTTCCCCCTCCCCCCCCAGGGATCACTTGGGGGAGCTGCAAAGAGCAGGAGGGAGGGAGGGAGGGGGTGTTTTGGGTTATTTCGTCCGAGGACTGGGAGAAGTGAACTTGGCTAGACTGCGAACTAACAAAGTTATGTGACTGAAGGGGTGGGGGGCTCTCAGGAAAAAGGCCTCCCATCTGCTCCCTTGGCCAGTCCGTTTCTGGGTTTCTCCCCATTGCAAGCCCCACACGGGCAGAGGAGCCCCGAGTGACCCCTGGAGAGGAGAGGTCCAGCGCGCCTTTCAAGCCTCGCCCGGGCACTTTGGCTGACATCCCTCCTCGCTCCTTTCCGATAAACAGGAAGCAGGATGGAAGTCCGATGAGGCTTCAGGGGTGTAAACAGGAGCTTTCTATCTGTGGGGCAGGAAAGAGGGGAGGGAGGGAGGAGCAAGGAGGACACTTTCCCCCCCCCCCCACTCCTGCCTCCAGAACAGGGGCTGGCACCACTGTGGCGTTTGGGGAGCAGGGGGGGATTTTTAAATTGGTATCACAGCCGTTGTTCTGCTCCCCTTTGGGGACAGGGATTGGAGACCCTCTGGGGTGCCCATGCCAAGCTGTGCAACGGAGGCCCCGGAGATGCCCTGCCTGCCTGCCTCTCCCGCCAGGCCTGCCTTTTCCTGCCAATCTCCTTCCTCTTTCCTCTCCTGCGGTGGCTTGAATGCCCAGGTAGCTCTCTCGGGATGAAGTCATGGGCACTGGCCGGGCCAAGCATCGAGGCAGCTGCGGAGGGGACGAAGAGTCCCGGGAGGCCCCATCCCCAGGCTCTTCCCAGGGCCTTGAACCCAGGGCTGGAGTCCCCACTTCTGGGGGGCAGAGCAGGCCCAATCTCCCCTCTTCTAGGGGGAGCCGTGCCCCTCCCGCTGTGGGCCCCCCACTTGTGCCTTGTTTCCGAAGCACTTGAGACTCCGGAGAGATGAGGGCTTGCAAGCTCCCGCTCCCCCCTCTGGCCAAACAGGCCCCCATCCATGATGCGGAAAGGAGGAGGGGAGTCCAGGGTGGGCTCTTGCAGCCCCCCAAGACATCCCTTCGTCTTCCGAGAAGCCTCTCCTGCCATCGAGTCCATGCTGGCTTCCCCTCTTCCCACGCAGGGATCCTCCGCAGGGCTGCGGCTTTAACTCAAACCAGCTTTGCTCCGGCCCCTCCTTGTTCCCTCCCACCCCCGCAGCCCCCACCCCCCCCAGCCGTGCAGGGGCTCAGCACAGGCCCCACAGCCAAGCTTCCCAGCTGCAGATTGTCCGTGTGTTTGAGGGGGGGGGAACAACCCCCCAGTTCCCCTTCTCTCACTTCTGAAATCCCAGCCATTCACGTTCCGCCCACCCAGATCTTCCTTCCTCTGTCGGGAGTTCAGTACCCAGTTTTATCCCGCCTGCAGAAATGGAGAGGCAGAGCAGTGGGGATCTGGCACATCCGCACGGCCATCCCTGTGCAATTACACACAGGCGGCCAGAAAAACTCTGCACACCCTGTTGTAGTTATGGTCGTAGTAAGCCTTTGCTTCCCTCCGCACCAGCCGCGTCTCCTGGCGGATTCTTTTTCAGCCTCCTTCTTGAGGTTAGGTGGCATGGCGGACCTCCTTTCTGCCTGCCCCACACACTCAGGGGTAGCGCCAGGACGTCCCGCCTTGCAAAGGGGAGATCAGCTCCGTTTCTCACACCCTCCAGCTGCAGACCCTCAGGGTCACTTCCTGTTTTCAGGCAGGCCGAAGAGCAGCGTCTCTCTCCCCCTCCCTCCCTCTCTCTCCTTCTCTCCTTCTCTCTCTCTTTCTTTCTCTCTCTCCCTCCCTCCTTCCCTCTCCAGAGGAGCCCCATCCAGGGACTGGCAGGGGGGCAAAGGGAACCTCACCTGTTTGGGGAGTGGGGCTGGGTCCTGGAAACATGGAAGAGAGTGAGCTGGGGGCTTTCTGCTCTAGCTGCGAGAGGGACACCCAGGCTAGGAAAGTTAGAACTGGATTCCTTCCTGGTCAGAAGACTTCAGAGGGGCTGGATCTGGGGGGCGGGATGCACCCCAGCCTGCCTTTTGCAGAAGGGCCCTGGAGCCTGGCTGGCTTGCAAAGAGCTGCGTGGGCTGCCTGCATGGCCCCCACAGGCTCCCCAAGACTTGGAGAAGCCTCCAAAGGGCCCGGCCTGTCTTGGGTTGCTGTCCAAACGGCCCTCCCCTTCCCCAGGGACTCCCCTCCTTCCAGCTTTGCAAGCAATGGGGAGGGGGCTCTCTTCCTCCTCCTCCTCTGCATGTTCCTGGAGACACGGGTGGTCTCCGGACTGGATGGGCGGGAAGGCCGAGCAAACTGGCCCCCCTTGGCGAAGGAGGGGGGTGGCTAGCCAGCTGGTTGGTCTCCATGGATGGCAAGATTTGACTTTTGCCGGCTTCTGGGTGCCACAGAGTCCCTCTGGTTCTGCCCTGTGAATGGTGATTGGCCTTCAGGCCTTCGGGTGCAGATTTTAGGAGGTGTGCAGAAGAGGGAGGCCCGGGCTGCCCCTCCCCAGCCCCTCTTTCCCCCTCTCCTTTCGGGGCACCTGGGAGACGCAGCCCACGGCAGTAGGAGGGGCCCCAACAGCCAGGAAGGGGTTGCAAAACTTTGCTGCCTCAGCAGAGCGGGACGGAGGGACTTGGGCCCAGTGGACGGAGGCTGCTCTGCCCTGTTGCCAAAGGGGGGAGCGGGGGGGGGGAGCACGTCCAGAGAGGGGCGGAGGCTTAACTCCTTCACTGCCAGCAGTGGGGAACCGAGGTTTTGGTAACAGGAGCTTCTTTGGCGCCATCCAAGCGCGTAAAATTTTCCTATGTGGAAAACCCCCAGCAGCCTCATGCCGTGAGAAACTGACCGGGGTCAGGCCTGGGCTTAGGAAAAAAAGATTCCAGAGTTGCAGAATGGAGTTTGTGGCAGGCGGAGGGGGCTTAAAATCGCAGTGCCCCCCCTCCCAGAGCCAGGATGGTCTCCCAGCTTTGGATTCAAGCCGAAACAATATTCTCCGTATCTCTACGCTGGGACTTTGGAGCCGAAGGAAGAGGAGAAAGAAGAAGGGAGATCTGGTCTTCTGTCTCCTGCCACAGCTCAGGTCTCCCGCAGCGCCTGGATGGAGGCTTCAAACAGGCCCCTTCAGCGTCTCCAGGCCTCACAGGCAACGCCTCGTGAGTCGCTCGGCTTCCGGCCAATGCCAGCCAGGTGTGGGGTTGGACTAGATGACCTGCAAGGGCCCTTCCAACTCTGTTAACCCCCCACACACACCTTTCCTCCTCTGCTCCTCCACGCATGTTGGACAGCTCCTTTCCCACATCAAACCTCTTCCTGGGAGGGGCTGTTTTCCTGGAGGCTGCCTCTCCTGTTCCATGGGGAGACAGTTCCAAGGACGGGACCCCAGCCCCTCCACCGAGGGAGCCCCAGCTCTGCCTCTTTCCTGTCTTCGCACAGGCCTCCCAGTGTTTGTGGACATCACGCTGGGAAGGTGCCACGAGGGAGGGAGGGAGGGAGAGGGAGGGGAGGGCAAAGTTAGGTGGTGTGAATCCAAATGCCTTCACAATCGCCATCAATCCCTCCGTCTCAGGATGATGGCTTATCGTTACTCCCTGCTGGTGCTGTGGCTGCAGCTGGATCGGGCCCTGTCTCTCAGCTCCAGCGACCCCAACGTCTGCAGCTACTGGGAAAGGTGAGACCCCTCGCAAGGCAGGCGGGCAAAGGTGGGGGTGGTGCGTCCCCTCCCCATTTCTTTAGGAAGAGGCCATTTCTCCCAAAATGTTTTTTGGGAAGTGCTCCCTTCCCCATTTCTTCCTTTGTCCTGGACATGTCACCCCCCTGCATTTGAGTGGTGGACGAGCCCCTTCCTCACAACTCAAGCTGCCTTCGTTGTCCCCGACAGTTTCACCACCGTCTCCAAGGAGTCCTTCGTGCAGCCCTTCACCCAGGAGTCTCCGGAGCCCTGCAAAAGCCCAGCGTGGCTTCGGACGAAGAGCTGCCCTCAGTACAGGTCAGCACGGAGCGCTCCCCCCCAAACTCCCCGCATTGACAAGGGGGGAAGCCGAGGCTGGGCACGGAGTCCTGCTCTCCCCCAGCGGCCTTTTCTCTCGGCCCTTTCAGAGTCCTGTACAAGACGGCCTACCGCCAAGGCATCAAAGTGGAGTACCGGAGGCGCCATAACTGCTGCCAGGGCTTCTACGAGAGCAGCGACGCCTGTGTCCGTAAGCCCATCTCTCCACGGTGATCCCCCCGCCCCCCGTTGAACCGCTGCGGAAGGGGAGACGGTCTGCGCACAAACAGCCTCAGGAAGCCCAGCAGGGCCAGTCCTGGGGAGGGATGGGAGACCAGCAGGAGATCCCCCGGGGGCCAGAGAGCAGAGTGGGACCTATCGAAAGGTCCTGGAAGCTGCTTCTGCATTTCTGTTGAGCAAACCGCCGGGATTTTCCATCCCCGGGGCTGGGCGCAGGAGGGGCGAGAGCCTCTTAATTCCCTGCAGTCCTATGGGGGGAGCAGCTCCGGAGGTCAGGCAGGGACTGGCAGGTGATGCTCTCTTTCTGCCCCGCAGCTCGGTGTGCCCAGGAGTGCGTGCACGGCCGGTGTGTGGCCCCAGACCAGTGTCAGTGCGAGCAAGGCTGGAGGGGCACAGACTGCTCCAGTGGTGAGTCACCCCCTTTGAGCCAGTCCTCGGGGCTCGGAGTTCAGGAAGGAAGGCCTGGAGCCATGGGGGGGGGGGATGTTCAGAGAGCAGAGGGGCCGGACCACAAAGAGCATCAGGAAACAGAGCAGCCTTGGGGCAGATGCTGGCCAGGCCTTCCCCTTGGCGAGACCTGCTCATTCAGGGCACTTGACTGAGGCGCATTCGGAGTGAGGGGGCACGAAACCCTCTGGCCTCCCCGGGATGGCAGCCAATGATCCTTGAAGCACGTTGGATCGAGGCCCCAGGAGACCTGCAGGTTGCGCAGCCAATTTTTCTCCCCTCCAGAGTGCAGCGACCGATCCTGGGGGCCCACCTGCGAGAGCCCCTGCACGTGCGTGAACGGAGGCAGCTGTGACCCCCTGACTGGGGCCTGCACTTGCCCCCCTGGTTACCGTGGGCAGCAGTGCCAAGAGCCCTGTGCCACGGGGACCTATGGCCAAGGGTGCCAGCTGGATTGCCATTGCCAGAACGGAGCATTCTGCAGCCACAGGGACGGCGCCTGCTTCTGCTCTCCCGGCTATGCTGGGCCACAGTGAGTGGAGTGGGGGGAGGCATGGTAGAGATGCTGAGCCGGGCATTTTGGGGGGCAGAGCGAGGGGCTGGCACCAGAAACCTGGGGGCATCAGAGCAACACCACTGGTGAGTTTTCCAGCACCAGAAATTGCAGGAGAGAAACTAACTGCCCTCCCTGGAATAGCTTCACCTACCTCGGACTGGAGGCTGTGACGTACCTCAGGGGTCCCATCCAGAGGAACTTAAGTCTTGTCCAGCTGGGTGGGTGAAACCTTGCAGGGGGGGAGAGGTCTAGAGGGGCTGTTCCGACTGCCCCTAATGGACAGCCCAGCAGGGTGGGGGCAGAATGGGTCTCTGAGAGGCCCATTTCCTCCTGGACAGCGAGCCTGGTACAAGTGGGTAGAAGGTGGTGTGAGCCCATCCTGTGGACTTCCCCCCCTCTCTCTTCCAGCTGCGAGATCCTCTGCCCCAACAGCACCCACGGATTCCAGTGCCCAGCCTACTGCCCCTGCCAGAACGGGGGTGTCTGCCATCCCGCCTCCTCCAGCAAATGTGCCTGCCCTCCTGGATGGATGGTAGGTGGGCAGGGACAGGGAGATGCCCCCCCCCAACCTCTGAACCAGAAGCCTCCTCCAATCCCTTGCAGAGGGGCTGCGAAGTGTCCCCCCCCCAATTCTTAGGGATCAATTCTACCTTCCTATTTCTGGGAAGAGAGAGAGAAACGGAACGGAGGAAGAGCTGTTTGGCAACCCTCTTCCCTGTGACAAAATCTCCTTCCCATTTGGGTCCGTGTTGTTGGTTGACCTTCCTCCGGGCAGTTTCTGACTCTTTTCCCCCTCACCCTCCACAGGGCGACATCTGCTCCACCCGGTGCCCCATTGGCCGCTTCGGTTCCAGCTGCCAGGAAGAGTGCCGGTGCCACAATGGAGGCCGGTGCAATCCTGATTCGGGCCAGTGCCGCTGTGCTCCAGGCTACCTGGGAGAGGAGTGAGTAGGCCCTCCGCAGTGCAGGGGGGCTTTGGGGGGGACCCGGATTGTTGTTGGGGGCAATATGCTGACTCTGTAAACCGCTTAGAGAGGGCTGAAAGCCCTATGAAGTGGTATATAAATCTAATTGCTATTGCTATTGCTTGTCGGTCCTCGTGATGGTCTTTCACAGCCGCCAGCCTGCTGAGGAGGGCAGGCGTCTCGTTTCCGATTCTCCGTAAGGAAGTGACCCAATTCCACTTCTCAAGGGCTGCATCTGGGCCTTGGATCCCGTCCACCTGGAACCAGTTCAAAGAAGGTTCACTAAGATCTTCAGGAAATAGAAAGGACGATACGGGAGAACCTGGGAAATTTCACACTCGCAGCAGAGCTAAGGTCATCTAACATCAGAAAGTCCCACAAGGGAACGCCCGTTCTCCTTTGTGCGGGACACGCAATTTCAAGGACACAAAAGGCGCATTCCTCCGACAAACTTCCTAACAATGGCTGCAGCTTGAGAAGGAAACCATTTCCGCAGAGATGAAGGGCCCTCCTTCACTGGACGTGTGTGACGCGTCTGTTCGGAGACCAGCTCCTCAGCCTGCAAGGGGAGGAGTCTCCTCCCACCCAACTGACCTCTTGCGCCAGCCACCCGATGCCTTGGCAGGATGCCCGTGGCCACCAGCGGCAGTTTTCTGCCCGGCCTGCGGTTGTCATTGACTGGGCCCTCTTCCCCGGGAGTGTCACGCCTGTCTGCCAAGGCCAATCGCCCCGTCTCTGCTAAAAGTAGCAGGGGCCCTTTATAAACCCGGCCAGCCTCCACGCAGGAATCCCCTTGCCAATTAGGCTGGCTGCCCTCAGCAGAGGAGTCCGTGTTTCCCCCTAAGCTGCAAGAGGAAGGAAATGTGCTGCTGCTGTCCAGGAATTGGGAACAATGGGGAAGGTGGAGGGAGACGCTCCTGGGGAAGGTTGAAGCGGCCGCTCCAACTCTGAGGAGGATGTGGAAGAGCTGAGGAGAGCACTCATGGCTCTCCTGAAGGTTGTGCAACGCTCTTGGCAGCCACGCCAAACCAAGCCCGTCTTGGAGAGGATTCCCTGCAGATCTGCGGTGGAATGTAGACCAGAGTTGCGGGAGGGAGGGGCTGTTTCCCAGAGGCCAAAGAGAGGGCAGAGCTTGGAATCTCTGGCAGGCAGGGAGAGGGCGAAGGTGGACCCTCCCTAGCAATTCACAGAGCATCTCAGTAGCTATGCGGATCGTTGCTTTACTCTAGCAAGATTCTGTCTCTAAGCAAACAGCTATGAAGAACCTCTCAGAAGTGACTCTGCGTGTTCTTCTTGGTTCCTTGGGCTTGGCATGATCAAGGCCAAGAGGATACCTCTTGCAGTGGTGGTGGTGGGCTTGGGACAGACGTCCCCCACCCATCCACCCCCATTTTATGGGTTGTGTTGACACTAGACATGCTCTCGGACTGGCACTCTAGGCCAGCACTGCGGTTGACCGATGTTGACAGATGTTGTACCTACCGTATTTTCTGTTCTCCACCCTCCCGCTCCTCCCCAAGATGCCGCGAGATGTGTCCCATCGGCAAATACGGCCAGGACTGCCAAGAGACCTGCGACTGCACCAACGGGGGCCACTGTTTCCACATCAGCGGGGGCTGTTTGTGTGAAGCCGGGTTCTATGGCAGCCGCTGCGAGGAGCGGAAGTGTCTCCCCGGGCTGTACGGCCTCAGCTGCCAGTTTCCTTGTCTCTGTGACCCTCAGCACACGCAGAGGTCAGTCCGGAGGCCCCCTTGTTTCCCTGGGGCATTTGTCCAGCCTGCCCCCCAACCCCCTGCAGTGGATGGGATAGATTGGGAAACCAGGTTCCTCGAGATAAGCCCACCGGGCGGGCCTCGTTTCTCGGCTTCTCCCCACAGCTGTCACCCCATCTCTGGGGAATGCGCCTGCAAGGCAGGGTGGGCCGGCCTGTACTGCAACGAGACGTGTCCCCATGGATCCCACGGCCTCCGATGCCAGGACCCCTGCCTGTGCCTGAATGGGGGCACTTGTGATGGGGAGACGGGCCGCTGCAACTGCCCACCAGGCTACACCGTGAGTATCTCTGGGAGTCTGGAGGGGGGGTGGCATTTTCTGGGGCTCAGCTGGATCCCCTGACTGCTTTTACCTTGGGCAGGACAAGCACTGCTCCAGCCCCTGCCCGGACGACACTTTTGGGGTGAACTGCTCTCAGGAGTGCAGCTGCCGTAACGCCTTGGGCTGTTCTCCCGTGGAGGGGACCTGTTTCTGCAAGGAAGGTAGGATACCTCTGGGATGGGTGAGACCTTGGAAGGCGGGCAGAGCGATGCCGCCTGGGGGACAGACAGATAAAAGATGCCTGAGCCCGCAGCTGCATAATGGGCAGAGAAAGGGGCTCGGGAGGGACCCCCCGTAGCTTCCAGGGAGAGTCCTACTTTCAGATTGGCAAGATTCCGTTACTGGAGCTTCACAATAAGGTTGAATGAGCTGACCTGGCTGTGCCCCTGTGTGGTGTACCTGGGAAGGAAGGCCATCCGTGAGCTGCTGGGATGGGAGATACCTTCCTTTGTGAGTTCCAACTGCTTGTGCCAGAGGAGGAACGTGCAAAGGATCCAGAACTCACACCAGTCGCTGCCCACGAGGTTTCCTGTGAACCTCTCTTCTCCTCCCCTCCAGGCTGGCAGGGAGTGGACTGCTCTGCCCCCTGCTCTTCAGGCACCTGGGGGGCCGGTTGCAACCAGACCTGCCTCTGTGCCAACGGAGCAACCTGTGATCCCGTCGACGGAGGATGCACCTGCGTGGCTGGGTGGCAAGGCAGTCAGTGCACACAGCCATGCCCGGTAAGAGGGCAAAGAGCTTGGGTGCCAGCCCGCCTGGGTGTTGGGCTTACAGACCTTGAAGGACCTGCCTCTGGGTTCCCCCCAAGGGCAGCAGCGTCCCTAGGGAGGAAGCAGCCCTGGGCGGTGGCCTTGAGTGGGGAAGTCAGAATAGGACATGGGAGCTGGAAGGGACCCGTGAGGTCTTCTAGTCAAGCAGGAGACCCTGAAGACCACAGACAGCAATCAGTCCACCAGAAGTAATGGGGTGGGGGGGGGCTCTTCCTTCTTTCACCCTCCATCCTGCCCAGGGCTGGTTCTACGGCCTGGGATGCAGTCGGAAGTGTTCCTGTGAAAACGCCGCTGGGTGTGACCCGGTCTCCGGACGATGCCGCTGCCTGCCTGGGTGGAAAGGTCAGGAGGGGGCTGGGTGGGCGGTTGGGTGGGCTGGGGGAGGCTACGATCCCACCTGCTGAAAGATGGGCAGGCAGAGCTGGCGCAGAGGCCCTGCGGCCGCATGGAGAACACTCTCCCCTTTCCCCCCACCAGGAACCCGTTGCAGCCAGCTGTGTGCGGAGGGCCTGTGGGGGGAGCAGTGCCGCCAGCTGTGCTCCTGCAAGAATGGGGCCAGCTGTTCCCCCAAGGATGGCATCTGCGAGTGCGCCCCAGGCTTCCGGGGGCCCACCTGCCAGCGGCGTAAGTGAACTCCTCTGGGGCAGCAGAATCCCCTCCCCTCCTCTGAAGACCCCCAGGCCTCCATTCTCACTGCTGCGGGGGGGGGAGACAGGCAGAGGAAAAGCAGCCCGCTTAACCAATTGCAATAACCCCCCCCTCTGCCAAAACGCCTCTGAAATGCCAGTCTTGGCTGTTAAGGACAAAAAATGGAAATCCAGCTGGTCTCTCCCTCCCTCGGAGCCATGCCGTCCCTGCCCACAGACTGACCTCAATCCCCTTCCCCTCTTCGCCACCCCCCTGCCCCAAATGCAGCCTGCCAACCGGGCCGTTATGGCAAGAAGTGCTCCGTGCCCTGCAAGTGTGCCAACCACTCCATCTGCCACCCCGTGGACGGCTCCTGCGACTGCCCGCCTGGCTGGACGGGAAGAGACTGCACAAGACGTGAGTCCGATGGGCAGAAAGCTCAGGAAATCCAAGGATGCCCCTCTTCCGGGGTGGGGGGGAGGGGGTCCTGGAATGGGGCTGCCCCCCACTGGGCCCCTTGGCCAGGACTGGGCCTCCTCTGGGGGCGTCCCCGCCTCACCCCCTGGATGCCATTTCCTGGGTTGGTGCCATTTGTGAATGCAGCACCTCCAATGTTTTTGCAGGCTGCGCTTCCGGCTTCTTTGGCAGCAATTGCACCTCCCGATGCCACTGCCAGCACGGGGCCCTCTGTGACCCAGGCACGGGGTCCTGCTCGTGCCCCTCAGGCTACACTGGTGCCCACTGCGAGACCAGTAAGCGTGACATCTTGTCCTCTCTTCTCCAACCTCTTCTGGGCCCTGGGCACAGGAATGGAGAAAGTGAAAATAACCAAGAATTGGAATGGATTTTTCTTTCTTTCTTTACTTTCTTTCTTTCTTTTTCTTTCTTTCTCTTTCTTTTCTTTCTTTCTTTCATACTTTCTTCTTTCTTTCTTTCCTTTCTTTCTCTTTCTTTCTTCCTTTTCTTTCTTCTTTCTTTCTTCCTTTTCTTTCTTCTTTCTTTCTTCTTTCTTTCTTTTCTTCCTTTTTGTCCTCTCTTCCTGGAGGAGTGATTGACAAGGACTCTCCATCCCTCAAAGAGAAGGAGGGGTTGTGCCAGGGGGAGGGCCAGGGTCCCCTCTGCAGCCCGATGAGCTTTGCCCATCCAGAGAAGAGCCTCCAATCTTGGCCACTTTCAGACTTGTGGACTTCAACCCCCAGAATTCCCCATCTAGCACCAGCTGAGGAATTCTGGGAGTTGAAGTCCACCAAGTCCTAAAATCGCTACGTTTGGAGGCCCCTGACCCAGGTGTGATCAGGGTGGCCTCCGAACAGGCGGGGCTGACCTTTGGCTCCTGGACCTCTGTCCGAATTGCCGTGTTCCTCAATTAAACGATTCACAGGCCTCCCCGATCACCCCCTCACCGTGGTTCCCGCTTCGCCAGCCGCCAACAGCCCCTCCCTGGGGGCCGTGATTGGCATCGTCATCCTGGCCGCTTTGCTGGCAGCCGTGCTGGGGCTTTTCTTCTGCTACCGGCGTTTTCAGAAGGAGAAGGAGAAGCGTCACGTCTCCGTGGCCTACACCACAGGGGGGGCGGACAGTTCGGAGTACGTCGTCCCGGGTGAGCTGGGGCTGGGCACGGGAGGAGGGACGGGACCAGAGTTAAAAGGGGAGGGGCGACCACCGCGTGCCAACCTGGGTTGGCACGAGCACCCAGCACGAGTGCGAATCCCCGGGGCCTTTCCTAGGACACGAACTCTTCTCTTTCCAGATGTGCCCCCCAATTACACCCATTATTATTCGAACCCCAGTTACCACACCCTCTCGCCCTGCTCCCCCGGCTTCCGCATCCCAAGCATCCCCGATCATCCTGGGAAGGTGAGGCTCCCTGCTCCCCCCCCCTCTCCCAATGACTCTCCCCTTCCCCCCTTGAGGAAAGACCCAGCTCTGCTGGATAAGTGGGGGGGGTGTGTTTCCCTCCATGACCATGAAGAGGCGGGTTGGGGGGGTCAGGAGTTGGCATCCAAGGGGCTCCTTTCTTACCTGGGAATCTGCACTCCCTAAGATTTGAAAGCTTCAGGCTTTCTCCTTCTGCTGGGGGTCCTCAGTTTATGCCACTTGGAGGTCATTTTCCATTTTCCTGGAATGAGTGCCCCCCCTCTGCCCTCTTTCTATGGGGCTGCCCTGCCTCATTCGGAGGTTTCTCCTGCAGCCCTTCCTCTCCCAACGCTTTCTCCCACCCGCAGAGTCTGGAGCGGGACTGGCCAGGGCTGTATGGGGCTGACTGCAATGCCACACTGCCCAGCGACTGGAAGCGCCTCCGGGGGAGCCCCCCCCAGGGTGAGTGCTGGCAGGTCCTCCTCTGAAGGGGGGCAGGGAGGGGAAAGCACCACGCCAGCTCCCCCCCCCCTTAAGCATCCCACCTCCTCCCCCGTAGCCCTTGGCCCCAATTGCTGCTCTCCTGCAGCCCCCGGAAGTGCTGGGCAAGGTGTGGATTCTGAGCAGCTGCCCCTCCCTGGCAGACACAAATGCCCCCCCCTTCCAAAGAGATTCTCCAGATCCATCTCTTAGAAAGACTTCAGAAGGAGGGAAAGACCCTTATTTTTTCTTTAAAACTAAGATATGTTAAGTATATTGATATGGAAGCATAAATACCATCAACATAGAATGGAGTTTGCTCAGAAGCTGAAATACACCAATGAGAGGAAGAGTGGGAAACAGAGGAGAGAAGATGGGAAGAGAGGGACAGGAGAGAGGGTGAAGGGGGAAGATGAGGAGGATAAGGAGGAGTGGAATGTAGAGAGAGGAGAAGGAGAAAGGAAGGGGAAGTAGAGTAGGAAAGGATGATGAAGGGAAGAAAGGAGGTAGGAGAGAGGTAGAAGAAAGAGGTGTATGGAGAGCAGAAGAGCCAATAATGGGTTTTTATCTTTCTGGGCGTTGATGACAAGAGGAACTGATGTAATTACCACTTAATACAATAGGATATCAGCTATGGAATAGTATACATGTGATTTATACATTATGAAAGTGGAAAATAAAAAAAAAGGATATTCAAGAAAAGAAAGAGGGAAAGACCCCAAACCCCTTCCAAGGGAGAGTTGCCTGGAGAATCCCAGCTCCTGCTTCTTGGGCATAAAGACCCCCCTCCCCAGACCCTTAAATCCCACTTCATGGGACAACCGCCTCGTCCGCAGGGGGAAGCTCCCTGGATCGCAGCTCCAGCTACACGGATGGCCTGGGCAAATATCGCTGCCAAGGTAAGGGGGGCTCGGCAGAGAACAGTGACTGGTGGGGGGGTTCCAAACGCTGCAGCTGGTGGGGTGCGAGGGTCCTGCTTTCTTGCGTGGGGACCTACTTGGTCCCCTGAAACAAGCCAGGATGTCCTCCGGCATTGCCCCCGTTCCCAGAGAAGTTGGCCCCAGCCTTGCAGCAAATGCCACGGCTGCCCTCTTTCCTCCCCAGTGCATGCCAAGGAGGCGCCCTGGGGCCGCAGCGACAGTTCCCTCAGCACCGAGAACCCCTACGCCACCATCAAGGACTGTCCGGGGCCTGCCGGGAAGGGGCCGGAGGGCAGCTACATGGAGATGAAGTCTCCCCCCTCCTGCCAGCGGGATAAGTCCTATGCGGAGATCAGCCTCTTGGAGGAGCCCCCCGGCAGCGCTGAGGCCAAGGAAGGCACAGGTGAGATGTGGGGGGGGGGAATAAAGGCTGGGTGCCCCCCACTCACTTTGCGGCCAGGAGTGGCCTCCCCACCTAGAAGCGAAGCCTCCTTCGGAGGGTCAATTCATTTATTGCCTCTCTTTCCACAAGGTGAACTCACTCAGTTCCCCCAACCCCTCCGGTTACAATGCGAGGGGGGCTAAAATAATCCCGGTCATCATCGTAAAACTGCCCGACTTTGGAGAAACCTGGGTGGATGGGGGGGGGGAGGGTGAAGGCTGCCAAGTGATGGGGGGGGTGTTTGAAGGGAGAAAACTTTTTGGGGGGGGCTTCAGAGGCAATGGGGGGGGAGGCTTTTCATGCAGCCAAAGCAGCTTGGGGGTGGGACAAAAGGAGGAGGTGGCATCCAGGATTTCTCCTTCCCCAAAAATGGGGAGGGGGAGAATATGGCAGCCGTGCATAATCGCAGGCCCCTTCCCTGCCTCCCCGACCCCCTCAGGGCCACCAGAGCAGCCCCCCTCTGCGCCCAGGGCCCCCCCCTCGGTGCCAGGGTGGGTCAGTGTGAATGAGGGGTCAGGAATAGCAGGGTTGGGTCAGCGAGTGCCCGAGGGGAGGGGCTGGTGTGGGGCTCCATCTGCCCTCATCCTCTCTTCTTCTCTCCCCCTTTTAGCCGCAGCGGAAGGCGTCTTGCAGGAGACTCCGGCCGTGCCCCCCAACCACTACGACTCCCCCAAAAACAGCCACATCCCCAGCCACTACGATGTGCCCCCCGTCCGGCACTACCCACCGTCCCCTCCCCTCCGAAGACAGGCCCGGTGAGGCTTCCGCCCGCTCGCCGCTGCCTCTCCCGCACTGTCCACCTGCGAAGGACGGAGAGCCAGGATGACCGGTGCCTTCTGGCCGAGAGGGAAGAGAGCCAGCGGACGAGGCCTAGACGGACTTTGGGGGGCAAATCTTGGCCTGGACTCTGCCCCTCCCCATCTCTCCCTGCAAGAAAAGCTACGAGGGGCATCGCAGGAAGACAACCCCCCCCCAAGTGAGAGAGCTTCAGCCTCCTCCTGGCCTCTCGGACGTCCCACCACTTGCATCCAGTCAAGGGGACCCAGAGGTGTGAGCGGGCTGTCTGCCATGGCACCTCTTGTGGGGGCAGAGTTAAGCCAGGAGGGTCCATCTCACTTGGCTGGCCAACGAGAGCAGCTGGAGGAGGGGCATCACCAAGGGGGCTTCTGCTGTTTGGGGGTCCCTTCCACAGCTTAATAAAAACTTTGGGGTCTTTGTCCTTCTCCGCCTTGCTTCTGAAAACGGGCCCCCTCCCCAGCCTGGCAGCCTGGCGAGGGAAAGCCCACACCCAGGCCGATGGATTTCATGCCCAGATGCCAATCAGCCTCTGCCCACTCCACCCGGTTTTCTCTCCCAAAAAAAGAGGGATAAAGTCTTGAAAGTCTCCCCTGGCATTTGAGGGGGTCTTCGCCACTGGGCCAGCAACCCAGGACACAGTCCCCCCACCCTCACTGACAAGGGGTCCGGCCTTCCTCGGTGACAAGCTGGCCCAGCCTCAGAGGCTTGGCTTCCTGTTGGGCGGGGAACAGTCGTTGGGCTGGCCGGGGCCGAAGAGGGGCTGGGGGCTGCTGCCCCGGGGGACCAGGGCTGGGTCCGCTGGCTTGGGCTCTTCCTCCTCTTCCTCCTCTTCCTCCTCCAGCAGCAGCTTGTCTGTCTCAAGGTCCAGAGCCCCCCCAGAGCCGCTGTGCTTGTTCTCTGGGCTGCAGAAGAAGGCGTGGGCACGGAAGCTGGCGCTCACGTCCTCTTGGATGCTCTCCAGGATCTGGACGAAGGAGGGGCGCAGGCGGGGATTCTGCTGCCAGCACCAGGTCATCAGGTGGTGTCTGGGAGGGGAGAAGGAGAGCCGGGAGTAGGCAGGAAAGGAAGGTGGGGGGGCCTTCTGCCTCCTCCTCCTCAGGTATCTCCAGCCAGGGACGCCCCGTCTGGAAGGTCACGTGGGTGGGATCTCCACACTGCAGGAAGGAGAGGGGGGCGGCCCCATCCCTGAACTGGGAAGCCGTGAGGGTTGCCCCATGGAGAAGCAGCTACCTGTTGCCCAGGTGAATCTAAGTAGGTTTGGGCCCATCGGGAGGGGAGACGCCAGGGGGAGTTGGGAAGACAGACCAACTTCCCGCAAGGCCAGGAAACGGCTCCCCTGTGCTCAGGGCGCGGGTGGGCTTAGCTGAAGGAGACCCCGTCTCTCTGAAGAGTCCCGGGGGAGAGAAACGGGAGGGGACCCACCGCCACTCTTCGGGAGCCACTCACAGCTTGTCGGGACAGTTCTCGGGCCTCTCCAAGACCCCGTTGTCCATCACGAAATGGAGCACCTGCTCGTTGGACATGCCCTGGTAAGGCTGCTCCGCCAGCGTGGCGATCTCCCACAGCACCACGCCGAAGGACCTGGAAGAGAGGGGGCTGAGGAGGGGAACCCCGGCCCAGCCTTGGCTGCCACGGCCACCCTTGCCCAGCTGGTTTCCTGCCAGCCCTGCCGAGGGCCTCCTTCCCGGGCCATCCCGCACAGACACGGGTGCCCTCTGCCCTTTGGGGGTACAGCCCTCGGAGCCCCTGGGGCAAAAGGCTGCTGATTGCAAGCGACGCTCTCCGGCCGCTTCTGCTCACCAGATGTCCGACTGAGTGTTGAAGATCCCATCCTTCAGGCTTGGGGGGACATCCAGCGGACAGGCAGCAGTCCCTTCCCCCCCTTTCCGGTAGTAGTCCGTCTCGTAGATGTCCCTGGTCATCCCGAAGTCTTCGGGAGGAGAGGAGGACCAAACAGGGGCCGCACTTGAGGAGAAGAGGCTGGGACGGACCAAAGCTTCTCCGAGCGACGTCCGAGCCCCCCCCAACCCCCCTCCCTGAGCCTGCCCCACCTCCAATCTTCACGGTGAAGTCCTCGGACACCATGCAGTTGCGGGCCGCAAGGTCTCGGTGGACGAACTTTTGGCGTTGAGGTAGGCCATGCCGTCGGCTATCTCTCCGGCCATCTGGATCATGTCCTTCAGCGACGGGGGAGGCAGGCCTGGGTTATTCTGGAGGGAGGGGCACCAAGGTGGTGGGAAGAGGCAACTGAAACGGTGCGCGAACGGTTGGGGCCGCCAACCGCTCCCTCGGTTGCTGTGGGAGAGCCGTGGCTGATGGGAGCCAGGCTCCGAAGGGAGGTGTGGCCGCAGAGATCAGGTTCCCCTCCCACCCCGTCGCTTTGAAGCCGCTGCCAACGTTGAGGAGCCTCAGGTTTCGCTCCAGAGAGTCTCCACGGGGGATTCGGCCAAGGCCCCTTGCCTGCAACTGGAGCCTTACAGGGGGGAACCCACCTCGGCTTCCGGGCGGAGGGAGCGCAGGTAGCTTTTCAAATCCCCCCTCGTCATCAGCTCCATGATGACCACAGCCGGCTGGCCTTGGGAGACCACTCCGAGGAGGCGAACCTGGAGGCCCCGAAGAGAAAGGAGAGCAGGGTGGACATCCAGCATTGGAGGGCCCTACCGAGCTCGGCCACGGCCGGTCCCACGCCAGGCCCCTTTGGGCCCCCTGGAAAAGCTGCTGGGCTGGGACCTGCCGAGGCCAGGATAGGGCAGGCGCCAGGACAGGCCTGGCCTAGGAAGCTGAAGCTGCTTCCTGGGAACGACAACCGTGCCTCTTTACCATAAAGGCCCAGTCAGAGTCAAGCGTCAGTTGAACGTGCCTTCGCCTTCCTCGGAGGGAGTTTGCCCCTCGTGCTTCCATGGGCAGAAGATGGGATGGGCGTTTTTCACCAGCACCTTTGGAGGTGCCTCCTGGCTCTGCTTCCTGGCAGGAAAGAACCGCCCCCCCCCTCCTCCCTTTGCTCTGGGCCTCCGCCCCTTACCACGTGGTGGCAGCGGAAGGCCTTCATGACGGAGGCCTCGTTCAGGAACTCGATACGCTCCCGCGTGGAGGCCAACTCGTTGACGGTCTTTCAGCGCCACCCGGGTCTCCTCGCCCTCCTGCTCCAGATCCTTGGCGATCCCCTCGTAGACCATCCCGAAGGATCCCTGGCCCAGCTCTCGCAGGATGGTGATCCGTTCCCGGGCACCTCCCACTCGTCGGGGACGTACACTGAGGAAGGGGGAAAGGCAGAAGAAGACGCTGGCCAAAGACCCCAGCCCAGAGGTGTCCTCAAATATCCCCCGGCCCTCCTGCGGGTTGGCCTGCCCCCCTTTTCCTCCCTGACTCTTCCCGCCTGGCACGGAAGCCACCTGGGCACTCACTGTTAGAGGCACTGAAGTACTCGGGGTTGACCGAGGCATACAGCGTGCCGCTGGGGTACCCTTCGGCCCTCCTGCAAGATGAGAATTGGGGAGGGGGAGAAGATCAGGGCTTGGGAGGGGGGGACCCCTGGAATTTCTTCAGGTATTCCCTCATGGAGGCTGCCTGGAAGCCTTTTGGCCAAAGCAGAGCGGATAATCAGGAGAAGCCACCCACCGGCACGGCTGCCCCAAAATGGCACGTTATTAGGGTCCCGTCCTGCTTTTGGCACCCCACCCCCCCACTCTCCCTTTCGAGGAAGCGGGGTGCCCCTCGGACTCGGCCGCAGAGAAATCCGACCCTGGTTTTAAACCCTTTTAACGGCGAGCCCCTCAACTCAGCCCAGGGTCCCCCCGAAGCTCCATCGGTCAAGCGATACCTCTTCCTATTGTACAAGAAGATGAAGACGGCCAGACAGGTGATTCCCCAGCATCAGACCACCGGGGTGAGGGTCAGGAAGACGTAGAAATTCCCCGCTTCCTCTTCCTCTGCTCGGAAAGGGGATTCGTGGAGTTGGTCAGGGGAGAGAATTGCAGTCACCGCACCCCAACGAGAACCAGCAATGAAGACGCAACCATTGGGGGCCTTGGCTTCCCCACGGAAGGAGCTTCTGCTGAGGGAAGAGGGCTGGAGATTCTCCCCCCCCCCCGCAAGTGGTTTCCTCCTCCTCCTCCTCCTCCCCCCACTTCTCTAATCACCTGTTTAGGCAATATTTTCCTCCGTTCCCCTTCACTGGGCCAAATAAACCTTTCGCACGCTTGTTACTTTCCCCTCTGTTTGACAACAGTCGTCCGGCTGCTTGCCAGACGAGTTTCAAGAAAGGACAGCAGCCCTTCGGCCGGTCCTTGGTCCCTTGCAAAAGGTGGGGAAATAAACTGGAGGGGAAGACTTCCATCCTCCCCAGGGGGGCGTCTTTGGAGGGGACCCTTAAAAGCTGTGGAACAACGAGGCCAAACCTTTTCCCATAATAAGTTCTATTGTGTTTGTAAATGGCCTCCAAATATCTTCTAACCTAAA